>NW_020954579.1:5994416-6029715 GCF_900497805.2 Vombatus ursinus | reverse complement strand
CTTCTTCTTCTTCTTCTTCTTCTTCTTCTTCTTCTTCTTCTTCTTCTTCTTCTTCTTCTCCTCCTCCTCCTTTTCCTTTTTCTTCTCTTCCTTCTCCTCCTCTTCCTCCTTCTCCTTCCTGACCTCCCAAGTTGATAGGGGATAAACAGTCTGCTCTCAGTAAAGCCATAGTGGCAGCTAGGTGGTTCAGTGATTACAGCACTGGGCCTAGAGTCAGGAAAACCAGAGTTCAAATCTAGACTCAGACACTTACTAGCTGTGTGATCCTAGGCACGTCACTTAACCTCTGTTTGCCTTAATCCACCAGAGAAGGAAATGGCAAACCACTCCAGTAGCTTTGCCAAGAAAATCCCATGGACATAGTCCACGGGGTCACGAAGAGTTGGACACAACTGGATGACTGAACAACAAGCCAGCCATAAAAGCCAGCAGAGCTTCCTGGGATAACTCCAGTGAGTCACAGTTACCAATCCTAATGACGTTAGGAATAGACAATGCCCAATTATGTCCCTTGTTTGGACTCTGAGAACCACATACAGTTCAATCTCACAAAAGAAGAAGGACCATTCCTTCACAAAGGTCCAAGAGCAAGATTCCCAATTTAGGAATTCTGTGGGGTAGAGGTGAGATGAAAGAGTATTCAAAGCATGGAGGGGAGTAGCGCAGCCTGTGCAAAAGTGCAGGTCAGGAGAGATAAAATGTCACCTAGGGGAACAGCTAGGAGGCCACTTTGGCTGGAAACATACCTTGTAAAGGAGAGTAATGTGAAGTCAGTCTAGAAAGACAGGTTGGGGCCATATTTCAAAGTGGTTTTAAATACAAAATGGAGTAATTTGTGTTTTATCCTGGATGCAATAGGGAGCCATTGGAGCATCTTGAGCAGGGGAGTAAAGAAAATGACAGAGTATTTTATCAAGCTTGCATCCAGTTTTTATGATTCTAAAACAAATGCCCTTTTAAAAATGGTTTTATTGATGTCTTCTTTTTATTATCACCATTATTTCCCCAGTATCTCTCCCCCTTTCACTCCCAGAGAGCCATACCATATAGCAAATAGTGTTTTTTTTAAAAGACAAAATAAAAGGGGGAAAAATCAGCATTAACTGATCAAAAAAAAGTCTGAAAATATATGCCATGTACAACACAAGTGTACTTCCTACCCAAACAAGATAACTTCCCTTCAGATACAACCATAGGTGAGCAGGGTTTTCTCCAAAGCTCATCTGCCCAAACATGGCCATTTGCATGCCCATGTCAGGTTATATACAAGGTCATCTTTTTACCCTGGAACAATTTTTCTTATTTGTCTTGCCAAACCAAGGAGTGAAGGAAGAGTAAGGAAGGAAGGAAAAGAGGAAAGAGAAGAATTTTAAAAAGGAGGGAGAAGAAAAGGTGAGAAATGTGTTTGTTTTAACTATACTTTTTTGTTACAAGGGAGGGTTTCTGGTGAGGGGAGGGGAGTTGATGGAAAGTAATAGAAATGGCCCCCCAAATGCACCAAAGAAAACAAAGAGAGGTTCAGAAGGGGGGGGGGATGAAAACAGAGCAATTTTGTAACTTTTGCAACCTAATCTTGTTAAGTTTAAATTACATTTTTAAAAATTACATAATAATGTATAATAGCTCACAGTCATATTCAATCTCTTTTGCTCTTTGTATATTTTTGCATTTGTGTTTGTTAATGATGGTTAAGTTCCTAATAAAAAATTTAAATAAATAATAAAAAATTAAAATGAGAGAAAAATGAAGATGAAAAGAATAATGAAAAGAGAGAAAGGAAGAGGGAAAGAAAAAAAATAAGTAAAGAAAGAAGTCAAGTCAACAAACATTTACTAAGCCTACCTTTTACTGATGTATCAGGCATTTCTAGAGGGGAAATAGAGGAAAGAAGGAAAATGAAGGGGGAGCTTAGAAGGAAGGGTCAAAGGGGCCATGAAGCTGGGGGGGGTTCTGAGGGTAGCAACACTTTTGTATGAAGACTCCTGTTCTCCTGTACGTGTAGGGGGAAGGGGGGGTGCTGTCACCCAGAGAGGAATGTGCTTTGGAGATTCCTGGCTCAGAGCCAAGAGGAGACCAGCCCCAGCAGGCCCTGGGAGCTCCAAGGGGAGGAGAGAATAAGGATCAAACAGGCCCCACAGCCAGTTTGGGGTTTGCCTGACACCTCGGCCTTCAAGTCAGATCTGTCTGGGGCGGGACCAAAGGTATGTAGGAGCTGGCAGAGCCCCAAAGCAGGGGAACTCTGGGGGGGAAAACCTTGCCCTTCACCAGCCCCCAGGGAGGAAGGTTTTTCACCCTTGCTCTGGAAGCCTCTGAATTCTCTTTGTCTGTCCTTAAGGACAAGGTGGGCAGCAGCCCAGGTGAATACTAGGGGGAGCTGTCTGATGCTGGAGTTCCACCAGGAATTCTGCCACCTTTTGAGCAGAGGAATGTCGAGCTGGGAGAAACTGTCCACAGGGCATCAGTGCCTATGTCTGGGAACTCGGCAAGGAAGTTAAGAAAGAGAAGAAAGAAGAGAGAAAAAGAAGAGAAGAGAAGAAGAGAAGGAAAAGGGGGAGGCGAAGATGGTTTTTTTTGGAACATTGGAGAAGACAGAGGGGACCTGAATCCTAGGTCACTTCCCTGGCATGTTGTAGTTCCTAGTTGGCTAGGGGTAGGAGGGAAAACCTCTGATACTGAAGCAGAGGGGGCAAAGTGACAAATACTGTCTTTGGAGATCAGTCTATTTACATTATGCCTCCTGAAGGCAGTTTCATAGGATCGTAGGTCTGGAGCTGAAACTCACCAGAGTGGTCATTTAATTCAACTCTTCCATTCTACAGATGAGTAAACAGAGGCCCAGAGATATGATATAACTTGCCCAAGGCCACACAGGTAGTAAGTAGCAGAACTGGGATTGCACCCAGGTCTTCTGATTCCAAATGTAGAGTTCTATCTCCTGCATCCCTCCTGGCCACCCCTATGAATCAGGTCCCAGGTTATCAGACATTTTTACCCTTCAGGGTTCTAATAGGGGTTCTAGTAGGACTGGAGTGTTCTGATAGGGATCACGTGCACTTAGAGAACAAAATACGGATGAATGATGCTCAATAGCCATTTTAAAAAGCATATTTGCAGGGGCAGCTAGGTGGCACAGTGGATAGAGCACTGGCCCTGGAGTCAGGAGGATCTGAGTTCAAATCTGGCCTCAGATACATAACACTTACTAGCTGTGTGACCCTGGGCAAGTCACTTAACCCCCATTGCCCAACCAAGGAAAAAAACATATTTGTTACAAAAACAGGGTGATGTGGTAGAAAGAGTTAATGTTATTGTTGCTGTTTGGCCTTCATTTTCAAAGAGGGCCAACAAACGTCATGGCATAGGACTTGGAGGCAGGAGGCCTGGGTTCCAGTTCTGGCTCTTGCACTATGTGACCTTGGGAAAGTCATTTAAGGTCTCTAGGGCCTCAGTTTCCTCTCCTATAAAGTGAGGTATTTGGACTAGAAGATTTCCAACTCCCATTCCAGCACCCTAGCATCTATGACCTTAGGAAAATTGACTAGAGTGTCCAGTACTCAGTAAAGGGATGCAAAGTCCACCAATATTGTTTTAAGACCTACAAAAATCTCTTGGGAATTCTATTCAACAAGCACATATGAACCACCTGCTCTAGTTAAACACTGTGCTAGGCTCTGGGGCTACAAAACCAAAAAGAAACAATCCCTGTTCTCAGGAATTTACAATCTACTGCAGAGTGAGATTAAATATATTCAAAGATGTAAGTAGAAGATAACACAAGGGGGGGAAACTAACAATTTAGGGCAGGGGTGGGGAACCTGTGGCCTTGAGGCCACATGTGGCCTTCTAGATCCTTGAGTGTGGGACTTTTGAATGAGTCCAAGTTTTACAGAACAATTAAAATTTGGATTCAGTCCAAAGGCGCACTTAAAGATCTAGAAGGCCACATGTGGCCTCAAGGCTACAGGTTCCCCACCCCTAATTTAGGAGATTAGAAAAGGCTTTGGGGAGGAGATGGCATCTGAACTGGGCCTTTTTTCTGACAGAATTTTACTTCTTTATTTGTTTAACATTCATTTTTAAAATTTTGAGCTCCAAATTCTCTCCCTTCCCTCCAGCCTCTCCCCTACCCATTGAGAACACAAGCAGTATTGATAGCCATCATACATGTGAATCCATGCAAAACATATTTCCATATTATCCACCTTGCAAAAAAAAAAGTGAGAAAAAATTTTAAAGTGAAAAAAATATGCTTTAATCTGCATTCAGAGTTCATCAGTTTTCTCTAGCGGCAGATGGCATTTTTCATCCTTAGTCCTTTGATATTGTCTTTGGCTTTGGACTGAGTCTTGAGGGAAAGGAGGTTTTTTTTTTCTTTTTGGTGAGGCATTTGGGGTTAAGTGATTTGCCCAGAGTCACACAGCTAGTGAGTGTTATGTGTATGAGGTCACATTTGAACTCAGGTCCTCCTGACTCCACTGCGCCACCTAGCTGCCCCCTGAAAGGAAGACTTCTAAGAGGTGGAGGTGAGGAGGGACCAGGGGGAGACAACCTGTGTGGAGGCAGGGAGGCTGAAGAGGAACTGACAAGTTTGAGAAACAGTTAGCCGCCCACTTTGCCTAGAACAATGAGTTATGCAGAGTCTGGAAAGGTGGGTAGGAGGCAGGTTGTAGAAAACTTTAAATGCCCTGCTGAGGAGTTTGTATTTTGTATCCTAGGGGCAATAGGGAGCCCCTGAATGTGTTTGAGTCGGAGAGTGGTCAGATCTGAGTTTTAGGAATATTAATTTGGCAGTTTTTAGAATAATCCAGGTGAGAAGCAGTGAAGGCCTGAATGAAGTTAGGAGCCCTGGGAATGGAGGGAAGAGGATAGAGGTGAGATACGTTGTGGAGATAAAATGGACTAGATGGGGCTGGGGGTGGGGCAGGGGTGAAAGAGAGGGGAGAAGGCCTCCATTTTCTCAAGCTCTCAAAGGTCATAGCTTCAAGCTGAAACATTCTGCAAGCAGAGGGCCCAGAATTGTCTCCTGATTCATCCCACACCCAATCCTTTCACGCCCACATGCCCCCATGCCAGTCTCCCATGTGCCCTTTCATGATTGAGGAACCAATTTAACTGAGCTCTGCTTTGTCTGATGGGGAGGTAGTCCCTGCCCCCAGCGACCTGATGAAGAAGGCAGATCCAGACAGAGCCAGAATCTCTCGAGCTGACCGGAGCTCTAGACACGGGTACTAAGGAAATTAGTTCAATTTAATAAGCATTTCTTAAGCCTACTATGTGCCAGGCACTGGCCTAGGTTTGGGGGATACAAAGACAGGATAACACAAAGTCTACCCTCAAGGAGCTTACGCTCTATTGGGGAAAACAAGGTGCATGCATATAATTACCAGAGGGAGGGGCGGAGTTAACACCAGAACCGAAGTTCCAGAGGGTACAGTGGAAGGGCAGGGAAGAGTGAGATAGGGATATTGGAGGCATGACTTAGATGGCTAAAAGGGAGCAGGGCATGATGGCCAGAGAAGTGAGATGCAGAAAAGATGGAGAAAGATTGGGTAAAGACTTTTTTGGAGAAAGGAGGAGAGGGTTTTAGGTTCATACTTCAGGCAAACGAGTCCTCAGAAGTCTTCTGATTTATTCTGCATATATCTTGTATGTGCATAATTATTGTTTCCCTGACAGCCTCTAAACTCCTTGGTAGCAGGGATTATCTTTTGATTTTCTTTGTAACCCCAGCATTTAGCATACTACTGCTGGTGCTTAATAAATATTAGTTGACTGTCATTCCTTCACATCTGGGAGGTCTGAGCTTTCTGAGTCATTGTCCTCTTTTTCTTTGACACCATTTCTGCGTGTGTGCGTGCGTGTGTGTGTGTGTGTGTGTGTGTGCCCGCGCGAGCGTGTGCATGTGTGTGTCTTTTTTCGGATCTGCGGTTACTGAATCCCAAGACACACCTCCCCTTCCCCATCGCCACCCACGTGGCCTTTTAAGAAACTTCTCTGTCCATCCCTCCCCTCTTCAGACTCTGTGCCCCAAGCAGAGAAGCCAAACCCCAGTCTCTCTTTCTCCCCAACCTCCTCCCACAGTTTGAGGTCAGCCATTGCGCAAAGATGAATTGGTGCCTCCCTTGGGAAAGGAGACCTTCAGTCTCACATCTGGTATACACATACATACCGCGTCCTGTCAAGCAGAGGCTCCAGGGCTTAACATTTTCCCTGACTCAGGCCCACCAACCACTAGGGAGGCCTCTGCCCTTCACGGAGCTGGGACAATGGTCAGGGAAGACCCAATTATAGTTGGAGCAGCTGTCAGACCATCAATCCTTGGCATCCCTCCAGGGTCCTCTTTGGAAACCAGGGGTGGGGGCCAGAAGACCTTCAGATGGTATGCTAGGGCCCCACCTACTCCAAAGTGGTGCCAAAGATAGCAACCTCAGAAACTTTCTTCATCTGTAAAATGAGGGGATTGGCCTCAGAAATCCCTTCCAGCTCTAAATCCATAACCCTATGAAATTAGGACTGGAGGCTTAGTTAAGCTCTCTGGTCAACGCATTGACCAACTATAATAACAGAAGACCAATGATGAAACCTGCTACCCACCTCTTGACAGGGGTGATGGACTTCAGATACAGATCAAGTTATGTTTTTTGGACATAACCAATATGGAAATTTATTTTTCTTGACTATGAATATTTATCATAAGTTTTGTATTGCTGTAGGGGAAGAGGAGGGGAGAAAAATAAGTACTTACTAATTGAAAGAAAATTTAATGTTAATAATAATTAAAAATAAATTAGTACTAGCTGAAAGTTAAGCAGCAAGATAGAAATCAGACATCGGTTCACACCTTCCTTTCCTCTTCCATTCCCATTAGGGCAGATGCCCACAGTAGGCCCGCTGCTCTTTATCCAGTGTCCCCATCTTTGTGTCTCTCTGTGCCTTAGGTGCGTCTTATCTATCCCTTTAGACCAGGAGCTCACTGAGGGCAGGGAGTGCATCCCCTCATCAGACAGGAAGCTTCCTGTGGGCAAGGTTTGACTTCTCCTTCCTCCGTCTCTCCCCTAAGTATTCAGCACCGAGTCTACCCACAAAGCACACTAGCCCAAGGTGGAGAGGAAACTCTGGTGTTACGTTGGCCCCAGATCTCTAAGACTCTTCCATGGTAGAACAATATGTACAGACAAGTCTCTCTAATAGGGAAGAATCTAGGCACAGCCCAGATCCCTACTTTCTAAAAGCAAAATAAACACACTCTCTCTCCTAATCCCTTTTGGGACATGCTTCCTCCTTTTCCTCTTTAAGTTCTCCTTGATCCTCCTCTCTTAGAGCCAATAATCCAAGCCCAGCAGATATTCTGTAAATCAGGTGGAGAGGGCAAAGTTCTCTGGTATAAGAGAATAAACGGTGGAATAAAAGGAGGTGTGGTTCCTTTCTGGGACCTAGGATGCCTGGATTCCCCATTCTCTATGACACTTCAGGTCACTGTCTCCCTCCCTCTCTAGCACCTCTTCCAGATACACACATATTATATAACTGAGGTCAGTGCTGGGAGATGTCACCAAGGCTCTAGGAACGTAATCCCTCTGGCCTGCCCACCTTTCAGAGGCTACTTGTGGACCTTTTCCCATTCTCTCAGCACCTCTTCCCCATGCTCAGGAGGGCAAGGGGGAAAGGAAGAGAAAGGGGGAGGAGGGAGGGGGAAGGGGAGGTTGCTGGAGCAAGGAAGACTTCTGTTGATCTCACAATAATTTTGTGATAATTTATTTCTCCCTAGGGAGGAAGCAATATGTTCAGGGTCAAGGCAGGGAAACCGAGCCACAGAAGTAGTTCATCAAGATGGGTGTTAAGGGGGCAGCTAGGTGGCGTAGTGGATAGAGCACTGGCCCTGAAGTCAGGAGGACCTGAGTTCAAATCCTGCCTCAGACCAAACACTTGACACTTACTAGCTGTATGACCCTGGGCAAGTCACTTAACCCCAATTGCCTAACAAAAAAAAAAAAAAAAAAGAAAGATGGGTGTTAAGTCAGGAAAACTCATTTCAATCCCAGCTTTGCCACTAACCAGCTGGGTCAGTTTCCTTCTCTTCTAGTCCCAATGTTCTTTAAATTTTTTTTTTTAATTGATATCTTTTGTTTTTATATCACCTTCCTTTCCAAATATATTCCTCCTTTCTGACCTACTCATCCCTCACAACAGAACAAAAAAATTAAAAAGGAAAAAAAAAGTTTGACAAAGCTAACCAACACATCACACGAGTCTGAGAGACACTATATGCAGTGTTCTATACCCACAGTCCTCCACCTCTGGGGGGCATCTCCAGTCATCCTGATCTTTATCTTGCCACTGGACCCAAAAAGTGAGGTTGGTGACCTTGCACAGCCCTCCCTCACTCAAATCCAATTCACTTGCAAGTCATGGCATCATCTTCCTAATGTCATTGGTCCTCTTGGAGAACAAAGGACAAACAACAACAACAAACCTCCACCTCTGCAAAGGAGTCGGGGAGAGGTATACATTTTCCCATCTCTTCTTCTGACCCAAGCTTGGTCAATATAATCATGTAGCAACCAGTTTCTGGTTTTTGTTTTTGGGTTGTTGTTGTTTTTTTTTGCTCTTTCCATTTATATTATTATAGTGATTGTTCATATCGTTTTCCTTATTTGGTTTACCTCATTCTGCATCAGTTCCTGTAAATCTTCTCAAAAAGACTTATGAAGAGGAGGAGGCAGAGCCAACATGGCAGAGAAAAGGTAGCAGCTCATCTGAGCTCTCCCCAAACCCCTCCAAACACCTTTAAATAATGCCATAAAACAATTCCTGAAGCAGTAGAACCCACAAAAGGACAGAGTGAAATAATTTTCCAGCCAAAGACAACTTAAAAGGTCTGCAGGAAAAGTCTGTTGCACCTGGGTGAGAGTGGAGCACAGTCCAGCGCAGGCCACGCCAGCATAGACCAGGCCCCAGCAAATCAGGAGCAGGCCTTGGGAGCCATCGAATCATCAGCGGCAGCGGCTGCCTCCAGAGCTCTCAGACCACAGACAGTAAGGGGGTTGAGCAACTGATAAGAAGGAAATTACAGGAGTCTCTTTGCTGGCATCGGGGGCAGAACTCTGAGGTTTTGCCCATACTCAGGTCTGGGTGGCAGTCCCAAGGAGGAGCACTAACACACCACAACTTGTAGCCGCGGTGGAACAGAGACCCTCACCACAGTTCCAGGCAAGGAAAGAGTTTGTGGTCACAGACCAGAGCACATATCAGGAGAGTAGTAAACGCACCTCTTATTAGATCATACCACCTTGGAAGAATGAAAACTTCCAGGTCCTTAGAAGTATCTCTGAAAAGAGGTACACAAAACCCCTGAAACTTGGGAAGTGCTTCCTCCACCCTGGAGAGTTAAAAGTCCAAGAGTTAAAAGTCAAGAAACAGTCTGGAAAAATGAGCAAACAACAGAAAAAAATTCTGACCATAGAAAGTTACTATGGTTACAAGGAAGATCAAAACACCTACTCAGAAGAAGATCAAAGTCAAAGCTCCAACACCTAAAGCCTCCAAGAAAAATATGAATTGGTCTCAGGCCATGGAAGAGCTCAAAAACTGTTTTGAAAATCAAGTAAGAGAGGTGGAAGAAAGGAAAGAGAAATGAGAGTGATGCAAGAAAATCATGAAAAAAGAGTCCACAGCTTGGTTAAAGAGACACAAAAAATACTTAAGAAAACAACTCCTTAAAAAACAGAATAGGCCAAGTGGTAAAAGAGGTACAAAAAACCCATGAAGAGAAGAATGCCCTGAAAAGCAGAATTGGCCAAATGGAAAAAGGGGCACAAAAATTCACTGAAGAAAAAAAAACTCCTTAAAAATAGAATTGACCAAATGGAAAAGGAGGTACAAAAGCTCACTAAAGAAAGTAATTCCTTAAAAATTAGAATCGAGCAAATGGAAGCTAATGGTTTTATGAGAAATAAAGAAACAATAAAACAAAACCAAAAGAATGAAAAATTAGAAGACAATGTGAACTATCTCACTGGAAAAACACCTGACCTGAAAAATAGAAAGATAATTTAAAAATTATTGGACTACCTGAAAGCCGTAATCAAAAAAAGAACCTAGACATCATCTTTCAAGAAATTATCAAGGAAAACTGCCTTGATATTATAGAACCAGAGGGTAAAATAGAAATTGAAAGAATCCACCCATTACTTCCTAAAAGAAGTCCCAAAATGAAAACTCCCAGGAATATTAGAGCCAAATTTCAGAGCTCCCCGGTCAAGGAAAGAATGTTGCAAGCAGCCAAAAAGAAATAATTCAAGTACTGTGGAGCCATAGCCAGGATAACACAAGATTTAGCAGCTTCTACATTAAAGGATCAGAGGACTTGGAATATGATATTTCAGAGGGCAAAGGAATTAGTATTACAACCAAAAATAACGTACCCAGGAAAGCTGAGTATAATCCTTCAGGGGGAAAAATGGATACTCAATGAAATAGAGAACTTTCAAATGAAATAGAGGACTTGATAAAAAGACCAGAACTGAATCCAAAATTTGGCTTTCAAATACAAGACTCAAGCATAAAAAGGCAAACAGGAAAGGGAAATCATAAGAGACTTAATAAGCTTAAACTGTTTACATTCCTACATGGGAAAACGATACTTGTAACTCATAAAAACTTTCTCATTATTAGGGCAGTTAGGAGTATATACAGACAGAGGGCACAGGTATGAGTTGAATATGAAGAAATGATATTTAAAAAATTAAATTAAAGGGTAAGAAAGAGGTATGCACTGGGAAAAAGGGAAAGGGAGGGATAGAACAGGGTAAATTATCTCACAAAAAAGAGGCAAGAAAAAGCTTTTAGAGTTGGGGGGGAAGCTGGGGGAGGTGGGAGGGGGAGGGAATGAACCTTATTCTCATCAGAATTGGCTCAAAGAGGGCACACTCAATTGAGTATAGAAATCTATCTTACCTTACAGGAAAGCAGGAGGAGAAGGGGATAAGAGAAAAGGGGGGGGAAGAAAGGGGTGATAGAAGGGAAGGCAAATGGGGGGAGGCGGTAGTCAGAGGCAAAACCCTTTTGAGGAGTGATAGAGTGAAAGGAGAGAAAGAATAAAATAAAAAAATAAAGAATAGAATAAACGGGAGGGGGGAGGCAAATAGGATGGAGGGAAATACATTTAGCAATCATAACTGTGAAAAAAATCTGAAGCAAGTATCTCTGATAAAGGCCTCGTTTCTTGAATATATAGAGAACTAAGTCAAATTTATAAAAATAGGAGCCATTCCCCAATTGCTAAATGATCAAGAGATATAAACAGTTTGCAGATGAAGTAATCAAAGCTACCTATAGCCATGTGAGAAGGTGCTCTAAATTGTTATTGAGGGGCAAGCTAGGTGGCGAAGTGGATAGAGCTCTGGCGTTGGAGTCAGAAGGACCTGAGTTCAAATACAGTCTCAGACACATGACACTTACTAGTTGTGTGACCCTGGGCAAGTCACTTAACCCCAATTGCCTCCCCGAAAAACAGAAAGCAAAAAAACAAAAAAACTAAATTGCTATTGATTGGAAAAATACAAATTGAAACAATTCTGAGGTACTACCTCATATCTATTAGATTGGCTAATAGGACAGAAAAGGAGAATGACAAATGCTGGTTGGGAAGTGGGGAAAATGAGGCATTAATGCACTGTTGGTGAAGTTGTGAGCTAATTCAACCATTCTTTAGAGCAATTTGGAAGTATACCCAAAGGGCTACAAAACCATGCATAGTCTTTGACCTAGCAGTGTCACTACTGGGTGTGTATCCCAAAAGAGATTTTTTAAAAAAAGGAAAAAGACCTACATGTATGGAAATATTTGTAGCAGCTCCTTTCTGTTGACAGGAAGTTGGAAATTGGGAGGATCCCCATCAATTAGGGAATGGCTGAACAAATTGTGCTATGTGATTGTGATGAAATACTATTGTGCTATAAGAAATTATGAGAAAGATGCTCTCAGAAAGACCTGGAAAGATTTACAGGAGCTGATGAAAAGTAAAATGTGCTATGTGCAAAGTAACAGCAATATTATAAGATGATCACTTGTGAACGACTTAGCTATTCTCAGAAATACAATGATCTAAAACAACTCTGAAGGACTTATAATGAAAAATGTTATCCATCCCCAGACAAAGAACTGATGGTGTCTGAACACAGATTGAAGCATACCTTTTTAAAACTTTCTTTAGTTTTCCTGAGTTTTTTTTTCTGGTCTATATTTCCTTTCACAAGATGACTAATATGGAAACATGTTTTGTATGACTATACATGTATAACCTATATTGAATTGCTTGCCTTCTCAATGAGGGGAATGGGAAGGGAGGAAGGGAGAAAATTTGAAACTCAAAGTTTTAAAAACAAATGTTTAAAGTGTTGTTTACATGTAATTGGGGAAAAACAAAATACTAAATAATTTTTTAAAAGACATGAAGAAATATGAATTTTTCATTTTTATCATTTCTTACAACACAGGAATAGCTTGGAATAAAAAAAGATCTGAGTTCAAATCTTGTCTTGGGACACTAGCTGTGTGATCCTGGGTATGTCACTTAACCTCTTAGCCTCAGTTTACTCATCTGTAAAATGGGGATAACATTAGCACCTAATCTCCCAGAGTTGGTTGTGAGGATGAAATAAGATAATAAATGTAAAGCATTTTGCAAATCTTTCTAGATGTCTAAATCTTTCTATGTTTCTAGTGAGATATAAATGTCAGTTGTTATTATTAGTAATCACAATCTGTTTAGCCATTCCCCCAACAAATCTAACTCAATGTTAAATGACCAGTGGGTTACTAGGGCAAAAGAAGAGGAGAGGTGTCTAGGAGTTAGGTATCTTCAGCTGGAGGATACAGATCAAGGATTCCTGGTGGGGTGGGGAAAGGAGGTCCAGAATGCTGAAAGGAAACCAGACCAGGAGTTTGGGGCAGGAAGATGGGTTGGGAGGGAACAGGTGCAGTAGGCAAAGAAGAGAAGAAAATGGAAACATCAGAACCTTTACAAGCACCTATGCTCAAACGCACTCGCGCACAAACACACTTACATATACATTCCCTCTCTTCCATGCATACACGTAGACACGCATGCACGCACATACACACACAGGGGCAAACACACCCCTGGGCCCTCCTCCCCAAGTGGCACGGCTCAGCACAGGGTGGGGCACCAGCCTCAGACCTCCCGGCACCTGGAGCAACCACTGGAACCAAACAAACCACTGGGGCTGCTCCAGCCCTGGCTCCCTTCGTACCCTCTCCTCCCCTGCCAAGCCACAGCCTCTTCAGAGATCCCACCCATCAAGGCCTGCAGGGGCTTAAGCTGGCTCTTTCAATTCAGCCAGAAACCCCATTTGGCCCCAGGCTTCTGCTCCCACCCCCCCCCACCTTCCAGAAGGGTATACTGTGTGCTGTGTCTAAGGTGCATCTAGCCTGTAAACCCCGAGATTGAGGCTGGTGACTTTGCACAGCCCTCCCTCACTTAAATCCAATTCACTTGCATGTCATGACATCACCTCCCTGATGTCAAGGTCCTCTTAAGAAGGAAGGACAGACGACAACAACAATGTGTGCATGGAGTGAGGGTGGCGTTGGTCCCCATTTTAGGCATCCACAGTTGGACGTAGAAGGGTCCATAAGGAATTGTAGCAATGCCCATGTCTAGAGTGGGTGCTAAGGTTTGGAACCAGGGAACTTGGGGAGGGAGCCTCTGATGTTTGTCCATCGACAGCCAAGAGCAAAAGCCTAAAGCCTTTTGAGAGACAGAGGCCTAAATCTGGAGTCTCTTGACTCCTGGCCCCAGAACTCAATCTGCTCGGCTATCCTGTGGACCTGCTTTACTCTCTGCATCCCGAGTAGTGCATTGAGAAGACTCCTCCTCTGGCCAGAGGTCCCACGCCCCTTTGGAAGGGCAAGCGATGCAGGCACTACCTGGTTTCTGAGATGTTTTCTTGGTGTTCAGAGCACTGTGAGCTCCAGGAGGGAAGGGACTATGTCTCATCTCAACTTTATATCTCCTCTAGAACTTAGAAAGATGATCATTATTTAGCATACAGTAAGTGCTACATAAATGTATGATTTTCTTAAAAATTTATTTTATTTATAATTTATGGGCTAAAACAAACATTTCTATAACATAGTATAAATAAAAAAGGATTGCACATGAAACTGAAAATCTATTATGAACAACTTGCTATTCCATTTACATATATAATAAATTTATATATATATAATTTATGTAGAATAATTTTTTTCTTTTTTTATTCTCTGTCCCCTACCCTAGAGATGACTACCATTAGACACAAATAGGTATATATGATTTTTTTAAAAGTTTGATGTGTTTTGTTTTTCCATCCCTATCATTTTAGATAGATATTTAGATACTCATCCTACCTACCCACCCCCAAACTCTCAGAATTGAACTGTTATAAGAAAGCAAAATAGCTTAGCAAAAAGAATCAATATATCGACTCTGACAAGATATGCATCATTCTGCCCTCCAAGCCCCCCACCTCTCTGCATTATCTGCTCTGCAAGATTTGGGGGCCATCTCCAGTTGTCCTGATCTACATCTGGCCACTGGACCCAGATGGCTCCAGAGGAGAAAGTGAGGCTGGTGACTTTGCACAGCTCTGCCTCACTTAAATCCAATTCACTTGCAAGTCATCACCTTCCAGATGTCATTGGTCCTCTTCGAGAATGAAGGACCAGGGGCAGAGAGGTGGCAAAGTGGATAGAGCACCGGCCCTGGAGTCAGGAGAACCTGAACTCAAATCCGGCCTCAGACACACTTGCTAGCTGTGTGACCCTGGGCATGTGACTTAACCTCATTGCCTAGCCGAAATAAAAACCAAAAAACTGAGAATGAAGGACCAGCAACAATCTTTAAGACTACTGTTTGTTTCTTAAATCCTCAGAGTTCCACTTCTTTGGGGGGAATCTTTTCATTTACATTATTGTAATCAATGCTGACATTGTTCTTTGGGTTCTACTTTGGAGATAATAAGATAATACATGCAAAGTGTTTTGCAAACCTTAAAACACTACATAAGGGCTAACTATTGCTGTATCACTTTCATTATTATGTTTTTAATACATGGTTTTGTTTTGTTTTTTTAGGCAGTTGGGGTTAAGTGACTTGCCCAGGGTCACACAGCTAGTAAGTGCCAAGTGTTTGGTCTGAGGCCAGATTTGAACTCAGGTACTCTTGACTTCAGGGCCGGTGCTCTATACACTGCTCCACCTAGCTGCCCCTAATACATGTTTTTTGAATGAATGATGTTCTCTTCTGGTTTGGGGTTATGCCAGGCTATTCAAAAAGAGTGGTCAGAGGCTGAGGTCTCTATTCTTCCCTCCCGACCAGAGCCCTGGGAGCACAGAGGCAGCAGCTCTCTCTCCACTGCCACTCTTCCCATGCCCAGATAGTCGTGCCCAAGCCAACAACCATTTCTGTCCCACAGGCACATCCAAGACCATCCTAGTAAGCTCTTCTCACCACCACCCCCCTGCAGTCCCCCAGCACTGCCTGCCTCTCTTCATTTTTACCTCCACCTGAGCACAGCCATCACACCACCATCTACAGTGAGGGTTGAGGGCCCCAGTAGGTGAGAGCTTAACTCAGCCAGAGAAACCAGTCCCAGGCAGAGCTTGAAAGATAAAGTAAAAGCGTGGGAGAACATGGGGGTGTTGAGTCGGAGCCAACTAGTACCCACCTCCAGGAACCCCAGAGGGCACATTGAGGGAGAGAGCACGGTTGGCCTGCCTGATTCTATATCTCTTGGGCTGGATGCCTACCCTAGGGGTGTCATGCCATGTCACTCTGAGTTCTGCTATATTTGGGGGAGGAGGGATAGAGGAAGTTTGGGGCAGATGGTGACATTCTAGGTGGTACCTCAACATAAAAAGGACATGCGTACTCCAGGAAGGAAAGAGAAAGAGAGAGAGAAAGAGAGAGAGAGAGAGAGAGAGGCAGGAAGAAAAGAAGGAGAGAGGGAAAACTCTAATTACTGCCTGGCAGAGACAAGCTCTGTACTCTCCAGACTGTTTGATGTTTCTGGAGGAGGGGCAGCATCAAAGGAAAGAGGGAGGCAGGAAGATGGGGAGAGGAAGGAGCCACCCAGTTAGGACCCCCAATTCCTCCCCCCCAAAAAAACTTTCCTGCTCTGTAGTTAAATAGGTCAGGAGGTGAGTTATGGCCTTCTGGAGCTGATCTCTGGACAGCCTGCACGAGCCTCAAGGCATGGCTGTACCACCCTCCCCACACCCTGGACACAAAGTAAGTTCCTCCCATCCCATAATTCCCCAAGCACCAGCCTCATCGCCTTCTAGAAGAGTCCAGTTTTAGGTGAGTATGTGAAAACATGCGGCAAGGATTCTTCTCCAAAGATGTAGTTAGAAAAGAGATAGGAAGGTAGAACTCTAAGCTCCCTCCTCTGCCCGACCAGGAAGTCCTTCCAGTTATCTGACCTTGACCTTTACTTCTTTCTGTTGCTTTTTATTTAGTAGATTAGACAATATCCAGGCAATTCCCCATTATCCACAAGTTCTCATTGCCATGGGTGTTGTGTCAGTTAAATCTCCCTCTCCTAGATTTGTATTCTTTCCCCATTCAGTCTACCCTGTGCCTTTGGCATACAGGTTATCTATTCCCTAGCGAAAGCCTGAGCTGACTCTTCAGGCTCAGGCTAAGATTCTGTATTGGAAGGTAAGTAGGGGGAAAAACAAAAAACAAAAAAAAGTCTTGTCAGAATACCTGGGTTCAAATTTTAGCTTTACTACTTATAACTTGTGGGACCTTGGGCAAGTCATTTCCCACTTCTGAGCCTCAGTTTTCTCATCTGTAATATGGAAGGATTGAAACAGGCTGACAGTCTCTAAGATTCCTTAACATCCAATAAGCTGAAGCCAGGATTGGGAATCCAGAGAGACTTCCTAGCACAGAAGGAGAGTTTTACATGTGAATCCCTAAACTATCAGGTCGCAATTTAAAATCAGACAAATTGATTTTTTGATTGTTATAATAATGATAGCAGACATTTATATAGTGCTCTAAGGGAAAGCACTTTACATGTTATTTCATTTGATTCTTAAAACAACCCTGTTAATAAGGGCTATTATTATCCCTCTTTTACAGATAAAGAAACTGAGGTTCAGAGGGGTTCAGTAATTTGCTCAGGGTCACACAGCTAGAATGTGTCTGAGAAAAGATTTGAACTCAGTGCTCTACTACACCACCTTATTGGCTTCTGAGGTGTTACAATGCCTTGTTTGAGAATTTTCACTCATTCCTCCATCCCTTTCCCAATCTGAGCCTCCATCTCTCAGTCTCCCAGATCAACTGGTCAACCAATCCATATTTATTGAGTACCTCCTATGTGCCAAGCCAAGAGTCAGACCTATCGTGCTCTTCTTGGCCTCTTCCATTGAACACTGAGAAAACTCTAGCCCTCTCCCCCAACTCATTCAAGAAAGACTTCTTGGTGACAACAGGCCTTTCGATGCATTCCCATTGAAGGGCTGTGACCAGCTCCAGAATGAGGGATTCTGGTTAGACTTGCAGATGGATACCCTGACAGAGAAGGGAGGGAGGGTTTCTAAGAATAAGACCCCAGTCTCATCTATTTGGCGATAGAGGGAGGCCGGGGATTCATAAGGCCTGGCAGAGTCTGGCGGATGGGCTAGATGATCTCTCTATGGAATTGGGCTGTGACCACAGGGAGCCTCAGCTGTGTGGGGTGCCGGTTTGGGTGGAGAACCATCAGCTGCCCAGCCTGCATATCTCTATTCCTTAGGTGGATCTCGGCCCCATGCAGTACAACCCTGCAATCCTCCTCTGAAGACAGCAGTATACGTTTTATAGATGTGTACATTATACACATTTTATAGATTAAGGAACTCAGGCCCAGAGAGACTAAACAACCAGCCCACAGACACATGGCTAGTGATTCTTACCCTTGGGTACAAAATCCTGATTCCAAGGTTCTTCCCATTATCCCACACTGACAATCCTTCCTGCTCCCCTTCCCTTGTCCTCAGGCTAAAGCTAAACATCTCAGATGGATGGAGGCTAGTCAGAGCTGCCCTTTCTCTAAGTTTGCTGGTTTACTAACGCTTTTCCTGAAGGCTGGGTGTCTAGAGCCTCCAAGCACATCTTTGTGTATTATCTTCACCCGTTAGAACATAAGCTCTTTGAGGGCAGGAACTGTCCGGTTCTTTTTTATTTGTATCCCTAGCACTTAGCATAATGCTTGGAACGCATTATGTCCTTAAATGTTCCTCCTTCCCTCTCGCAGTCCCATCTCTCTCCCCTAGCACTTAATGGGCTTCAGTTAACATTGAGTAGGAAGGGAGAGTCACAGAAGTGTCAGGCACTACGCCTCTAACCAAGTTGGCTGGCTTACACATTCCCTGAAGGGTAGGGGAGGAAAAAGGAAGTTAGGCAAAATGCATTTGAATAGTTTCTGCCTTCATGCCTCCTTTATCCCTGGGACAGGTCTCTGTCTCCTGGTGCCCACTTTCCAATCCCCCTTACAGGCTGGCCTGCAAGGGGAGTCTGCGGTGAGGGCACCACCGCCCTGCAGGTTTTGTGTGCTGTTGATGCCAGCCGGGTGGGCTGGCATGGGGTGGGGAGAAGAAGGCAAAGACAGCTAATCCCCCCAGCGTCTCCCAGACGCCCACAGAGACCAGGGTGAGCTCTTTGTCTGCGAGCGGAGACGACAGGGAAGAGCTGGTGGAGGTGGGAGGGGGAAGGTTGGGGGGAGATTGGGGATGACAGGGAGGAAGGCTTTCTCTTTTTGTCTGTCTCCCCGCCTTGCCGCCTTGCTGGAGGGCAGGTAGGAGCCTGTAGGGGGGGGGGGGGAAGGGGGGGAGGGGGGAGAGAGGGAGATTAGAGGAGAGACACATGCTCACCAGGTTGGGGTCCCCTCCCTCCAGTCTGCAGGGGCTGTGGCTTTGGGGTTGGGACAGGGTGAGACTCCCTGGGAGGGCAGTAGGACATGTATCTGGGGAGGGAGCTGTTTGCCCTTCTCTAGGAGGGGAAAGAGCATCAGTGGCCTACCCCCACCACATTCTGCTCCTTGGCCTGGCCTCAGAGTCTCCCAGAGGGCCCCCAGAAGTCCCCCTAAAGTCATCCTCATGGTGAGCCTTACCAAACAGTCACAATCACACATGGACGTCACACAGTTTGCCAGCCATCCATGGTTTCCATCCCAGTTTCCAGAAACACAAGTAGCTTCACGTTAAATGAAAATAGTTTTTGAAAAAGAGTGGTGGATTGTCTCCCAGGATCACAATGATATCACCCCCTATAGTCATAGCCGTATGCCCATCACACACAAGTAGCCTCACACTACACAATCACACTCCTTAAAATAGTTGTACGTTGTCTCCTGGGAGCAAAATTACACTGTCACCCAAAGTCACCATCACAGTCACCATCACATGGAGCCATACAAATAGCCTCACACAAGTCACATAGCCCTACGTCGGTATAGTCATACACAACATCAAAACCACATCTGTACAATCTGGTGTCATTGCAGGCATACCGGTCACAATCCTACACAAATCAAGCTGGTTTCTCCTTGGTGTACACGCCCGTACCGTCGCTCGCAGATAAAATCATGGCTTGTCTCCATGCCTCACCCAGGATGTCCCCAAATCCTTCTACTTTCTAGACAAGAGACTACAAACATATGTGTTTTCTTGGGAAAGGGCAAAGGAAGGCATCCCTCCTCCTGCTACTAATCCCATCTTGGTTGAACTCTTATGGGGACATCAGAAGACATCAAGAGAAACGGAAACAAGATTCCACCTTCATCAACAAGATGTCCCCCTCTATGGATATGACAAATGTACAGTGTCCCACCGTCTCCTAGATTGGGGCCTCTGGGTGGATAGAATGCTAGACATAGACTCAGGAAGACCTGAATTCAAATCCTGCCTCAGACAGTAGATGTATAGTAGATAAAATACTGGACTTGGAATCAGGAGCACTTGAGTTCTAATCCTGCCTCGGAGACTTACTGTGTGACCCTGGGCAAGTCATTTACATCAGCCTCAGTGTCATCATCTCTAAAATGGGAATGATAATAATAAAACCTACTTGGTGGGGTTGTTGTGAGGATCAAATGAGGTAATATATATTAAGTGTTTTGCAAACCTTAAAGGACCATAGAAGTGCTAGCTCTTATTAGTATCTCTCTTCCAGAGCTCTGAGAGAACCCTCACACTTGTAGCCTCTCTCCAATCTCCATTCTTCATGGCAGTTCTCACTTTACTAATGAAGGAACTAGGGACCAGAGAGGGGAAGTGGTTAGCCCAGAGTCACACAGGTAGGAAGCCACTGATCTCGATTTCAGACCTAGGTCCTCTGAGTCAACATCCAATATTTTTTTCCCCACTGTGTCTCGGCCCAGCAAGCACCAAGAGCAATCAGCGGCCTTTTGTCTCTGGCAGACAATGCCAGATCCTTTCTCAGGGCCCCTCTCTTCTCCCCACTATAAGACTTCGATTCCCTTCCAGAGGACAGTGAGACAGCCAGGGATGGTGGCAGCCCCTCCTCACCCTCCCTCCTTCCAACTTCTCCATCCCCACCCCTGCCCAGGCTCCTCGGGCGGCCCGTGCCCATCCTGTTTGCCATTGGCATGCCAGGGGCCCTCTCTGCGGCTGGGTCCTAGAGAGGATAAAAGAACTCTGGCTCCTTCAGAAACCATGGCTAAATATACCCCCCTCACTGACTTTCATGTGCCTAATTCAAACCAGCTGCAGGGCGAGACCCCAGCACTTCCGCCTCTCATACAGTTGGCCATCAGACTGTTCCCCAAACAGGCTGGGGAGGCATTGGAAGGAAGAGATCCCAGGAGGGAGGAGGTTGGGTAAAGGGGAGAGTTACAGCCTCCTTTGGGGTCCTGGTCATAGGAAGGAGCTAGGGAGTGTTGTCAATAATAACTTGCTTTTCTCAGATTCTTTAACGTTGACAAAGTATTTTTCTCACAATGACCCAGTGAGATTGGTAGGGATACTTATAATATTATTATGCCCAATTTACAAATGAGGCAACTAAAGTCTGGGGTGGTAGAAGGAACACTGATTCTAGGGTCATTGGGCCTGGGTTCGAATCCCACTTCTGATGCTTGTGTGACCCTGGGTAGGATACCTAACCATCTAAAAAAAAAAAAAAGTCAGGTAGCTTAGACAGCCTCCCAGGTCCATGATACTGATACCACAACAGCCACCTCAGGGCATCTGGCTAAGAAATGCCTAGGAATCTAAATGACTTACCCAAGGCCACACAGCCACAGCAAGCTGAAGCTAGAAGTATTCATCAGAGCCAGTTGAAAACTCTCTAGTTTACCTGACTCTGGTTCAAGGCTTTCTTTCCACGTCATGGTGCTCCTTCCCCATCCTGACCTGTAAAATGGGAGGTTCAGGTTCAGGCCAAAGAAAGCGGGTTGTGGGACTGAAAAAAATATCAGGTGGTATTCAGATACACTCGTAAGTGGAATGCTTGCCTCTGTCTTAGTCTAAACACTGTACTGCAAGTTTTAGAGGTGAATGTGGCCATGAATTCAAAAGATCTCCTGAATGGGGTCGCAAGTCATACACCAAGGACGTAGAGACAGAGAAGGCTCTGGACATTAGGGGTGGAGAAGATAACTGAGTCAGGGCAAGCTTCCCAGAGCAGGGGAATGGGGAGCAGGGGGGAGAAAACTACTCAAGAGGGACCAGCTTCTTCCTGGGCCCTTTGCTTCCCTCCCCTCCCCACCCTGACCCTGGTCCCCGTGAGAAGCCCAACCTCTCAGTCCCCTCAGGGCCCACATGCTAGCTTCCCCTCCTTCTCCCTGTGGACTCCTCCCCTCAGCTGTGGTCTGAGCCAGGCTGTAGCTCCCACGCCCTGCCCAGTTTAGCTGCGCCCAGCCCAAGGCCCCCAAGGCCAGCCCACTCTCCTTGCTGAGCCCAGAGGCCTGAAATAGGAAGGAAGAGGAGCCTAAAAATATCCCTAATTACAGAGGGGCTGCTGGGGGGGAGTAGGGGGCGGGCGGCCGGCTCCTTTCTGGCTCCTCAGCCCAGCCACGCTCCTGCTCCCACTCTCCCACTCAGGGCCTGGAAGGAAGCAGCCCTGCCCCTCCCTGAGAGGCCATCTCCAGGCCTGCCAACAGAACAGAATGGCAGCCCACCCACCCCCCTCGGCACACACAGGCCGGCAGGCTACGGGGCAGAGGATTCAGGGGCACAGGGCTCTGCGGCACCCTCTCTTACCTCCTCAAGCAGAAGGACGAAGGAAAAGGGAGTGTGGTCTCCCCTCTGCCCCTTAGGCCCTTAAGGTCCCACTGCCCCCTCCCCCAGAGGAACTCCCCAGTGTCCAGAATGCACCAACATCTGTTTCTTCTCTTTGGGACCTGGCTCTACCCATCCTAGCTTTGTCCAGATCTGCTCCCCACTCCCCTCTTCCAGAAAGCCTCCCTGATTCCACTCACCTGACGCTCCTTCCATTCTCCTTTCCAATTCCCTCCCTCCCTGTTGAGGATCGATGCTCGTAGCTGCAAAGTCTGTGTCTTTGTCTGTATCCTGTCTCCCCCTTCCCAGTGCCTTCGCTCCAAGATTACCTCTCCTTTACCCTGCATGTATCTTTATTTATTTATTTTTTAATTCCCCCCACCCCAAGCCACTTTGAATATTTATTCTTTAGAAATTCACAGTATTTACATAATAGATTGTGGCCCAATTGATAAGACCCTGCGTATATCTTGTATATACACAGTTGTTTGCAGATTACTTACCCTATTAGAATGTGAGCTCCCTGAGGGCAGGGACCCTGTTTTTGCCCTTTCTTTGTATCCCCAGCACTTAGTAGGATGCCTGGCACGTAGTAAGTGCTTAATAGATGCTCATCGACTGTTTCCTCCACCAGACTAGGCAATTACATGGGCAGCCATGAGCGGACACACAGGACAGTGACAGAGATACAGACACAGAAATGCAGAGAGTGTGGGAGATTACTAATAGGATATCCACCCTGAAAGGGTGGAAGGGCCCAGAGTAAAAGAGCAGTCTGAGTTAGGTGGGGTTAATCGGGGGGGGGGGGGGCGGGGGGGCAGGGAGGGAAGGAAGGGCTCTGAGTCGTTTGGAAGAGGAGGTCATTGACAAAGAAGAATCAGGAGTAGGAGGAAAAGGGCCGAGGGGACCCCACGCGTGACCTGTTCTGTTAGGGTGGTAACATTCCATAACCTCCATTAGAGTCTGCTCTCCCCTCCCCAAACCCCAGTTAGAGAGCTCCAGACCAGGTTACCCTCATCCCCATTTCACAGCCTTTGCCCCTTGTCCCCTAACCTTTGCCCTTTGCCAGACTGCCCATTACAGCCCCAGGAAAAAGTAGGTGGGAGTTTTTTTGAAGGATTAGACATCATAGGAGAATGGGGAAGGGGGAAGACAGAGGTGAGGAGGGCAACGATGGGGAGCTGTCTCCATCTTGTGGCCACAGACTTAAATGACAGTTCTCCCCAAACCTGATGAGGAAAGTGAAGGGGCTATGGGGAGGAGAAATGGGACCTAAAAAGGAAGAATGGAAGGGATGAATAAATAAATGAATGAATAAATAAATGGATGGATGGATGGATGGATTTTTAAGTGCTTACTGTAATAAACGCTTGGAAATAGAAATTTCAAAACCAGAGACAGTCTCTGCTCTTAAGCAGCTCACACTATAATCGGAGACAACACTACAAAAGAAAGTGCATTGGCAAGGTGGGTAGAAAGGCCCAGGGGCCCTTAGGCTCTGACTAGGTCAGATGATGGTGGGGTTGGCAGGGGTCTGCAGGGAGTGGAGGTAGGACAGGTGGTGAGGCCTTTAGACACAGTGTCAGGGAAAAGAGGGGCAGAGATGAGAGAGAGGAATGAGGGGTTGTACAGGATAAAAAAGAAGGTGGCCCCCAACTCAGTTCAACAAGACATAGAACTAGGTACTGAGAATACTTAGACAAAAAGGAGAAATACTTAGACAAAAATGGAGCTCATGGCTCCATTCCATTGGGTGGGGAGGGACAAATGGACAACAGATAAATTAGAAAAATAGAATTTGAGGAATGAACTAAGTAACTAACGTGGAATCAGAGGAATCAGAAAGGCTTCCAGGAGGAGCCAAAAGAAGGGAACAAACATTTATTGAGTGCCTACTGTGTGCCAGGCCCTCTGCTATCACTTTACAATTATTATCTTATTTCACTCTTCACAACAACCCTGGAAGGTAGATGCTGTTATTAACCCCCCGTGTTACAGTTGGGAACTGAGGCAGACAGAAGTGACATGCCCAGGGTAGTATAGTTAGTAAGTATCTGAGGCTGAGATTCGAATTCAGATCTTCCAAACTCAAGGCCCAGAGATCTTTGCACTATGGCGCCACCTTGCTGTTATGTAGTCATTTTTCAATCACGTCTGAGTCTTTGTGACCTCATTTAGGATTTTCTTGGCAAAGATACTGGAGTGATTTGCCATTTCCTTCTCCAGCTCATTTTACAGATGAAGAACTAAGGCAAACAGGGTTAAATGACTTGCCCAGGGTCACACAGCTAATAAGTGTCTGAGGTTGGATTTGAACTCAAGTTCTCCCCACTCAAGGCCCAGGGCTCCATCCACTGAGCCATCTAATTAGCTCTAGATCACTTGCCTAGTGACCCAAAACTGTCAAATACTGCTTAAGGAAGGGGCTGTCTTAGCCTGGATCGAATGAGAGAGAAGATCTTGTATTTTCTTTAGTAGCCCCATCTCTCTCCAGCCTTACTCCTGACCCCTAGGGCCCAGGGTGGAATCCCCTTCTGCCTCTCTAAGGGCAAAAGCAGGCAGTTTCTACAGCTTAGACTCCGAACACAGGCCCTAGTGTCTTTTGGGGAAAGTTGCCCAGGCTTTGGTTGGGATCGAAGAGACCCACTGACCTGTCTCTCATGTTCACTTCATCTTGAGCTACAGCAGAGAGGGGGTAAAATGACTGCAGTCTAGCCCTGTGCCACGTGTGTCTAGTTTCTAGGTGAAAGAGGGATAGATGTTTGTAATGAAGGAAATCCTATCATCCTATATTATCCTGAGTAATACCCCTTGAAGGCCCCAATAGTCTGAAGTGTGGACCAAGATTTCATTTTAACAAGCATTTTTAAAATTTTGCTATTTTATTTATTTTTAGTTTTCAACATTCACTTCCATAATCAGCATTTTAAAAAAAAAAGCAACTACCATGTACACGACATTGTTCTAAGGGACAGGGATACAAAGAAAAATGACCAATCCCTTTCCATTCAAGGAGCTTACATTCAGGGTTGGGGTGGGGGGGGAGATGACACGTACACAGACTGGTATAATACAGTAAAGAATGGGGAGTGATGGACTCAAGAAAGACATCTGACAAGGCATTCTAGAAAAATCGAAGGACAGAGGCAATGCTTTTTGTGGGGGGAGGGGAAGGGGAGCAAGAAGATGTAACAGCCTTGGAGGAAGATTCAGAACAGGATAGGAAGGAAGAGCAAGACTTATGATCTCAGTACAGGGGACTCCCAGTACAGAAATTCCCTCCACTAATGCAGATTGCCATCACTTATGAAACTTTGAGGCTTAGAAGGTTGTCTCAAAGATTAAATGAGTGCAGTGAGGTGGTGCAGTGGATAGAGCACTGGCCCTGGAGTCAGGAGGACCTGAGCTCAAATCTAGCCTCAGACACATAACACTTACTACCTGTGTGACCTTGGGCAAGTCACTTAACCCATTGCCTGGCCCCCCCCAAAAAAAGGAAAGATTAAATAATTAATCCAAGGTCACATTGTTAATACAAGTTGTAGGATTTTGGATTACAAGGCATCTCAAAAACTATCTAGTTCAGAAGTTCTCGAGGCTTTTTATCTCAGGACACCTTAAAAATTCTTGAGGACTGCCCCCCTCAAAGACCTTTTGTTTATGTGGGTTATATCTGTAAATGTTGTTTAGTCATTTCAGTCCTGTCTGACTCTTCATAACGCAATTTTGAGGTTTTCTTGGCAGAAATACTGGAGTGGTTTGCCATTTCCTTCTCCAGCTCATTTTACAGATGAGGAAGTGAGGCAGACAGGGTTAAGTGACTTGCCCAGGGCCACACAGCTAGGAAGTGTCTGAAGCCAGACTTGAATTCATGAAGATGAGTCTTCCTCATTCCAAGCCAGTGCTCTATCCATTGTGCCACCTAACTGCCCTATCTATAGATGTTTACCATATTTGAAATTAAAATATTGTAATAAAATTACTATGTTTTTAAAATAGTTTTGACCTTGAGGACTTATGAAAGGGACAGACAATTGTCCCTCTATTATATTTTCAGAACCAGTGATCAGAACTAGTCATTTTAAAAACAAGGAAACTGGCCCATAGAGACTAAATAACTTACCCAAAATCACAGAGGGTATATGGGGCAGAGCCAGTATTTTTACCCAGGTTCCTCTGATTTCAAATTTGTTCCTTTTTCTACTACACTGAACTGAAATCAAATGATGACGTTTGTCTGAAGCAGAATTTAAGCCCAGGGCTCCCTGACTATAAGTCTGGCTCTTTATCCATTGTGCTACATTATCTTTCTTAAAGGAATGTACGGATTTTGAAAGGTTGGTTGGAGGACAAGAGGGTGTGGATAAAAGCATCAAATGTTAGGACAGGAAGCAGATGGATCCCAGACAGCCAAAGGGTCTATCTACAGCAGGGTTTTCAATTGTTCCAGCCAACTAGCCTCCCATTTCCCCAGGGATATCCCCAGACTAGCTCTTAAATCCCCAGTCCTGGTCTATCACCTTGCTTTCTGAGCTTAGGGCTTGCCAGTTCCTGGAGAAAGGGAACTCTCTTTCAGCTGAATCCCAGGACTGACCTGACACGGTCAGTCTCCCCAATCTAAACAGGTCAGGTCATAGTGGTTGGTTCCTGCCTACAAATATGCCTGCATGGGCATGGAGAACAAGATGGTGAATGCAGAAATGTAGACTCATTCCCTTTATCTCTGACTCTATTTCCATCATTATCACAAGTGTACATGGATACTTTTCCCCATACCTTGGCATTTAGAGGATGTGCCTGGTCATCTGGGTGGGGGAGGAGGGGCCAAAGCATCTCACCCATGAAGAAAGTAAGGGGTCTGGGTCCCTCAGCCTCACCTTCTTTCTACCCACCCACAGTCCATATCTCACTGGTTGCTTCCTTCCAGGGGTGGGAGGTTGGGAAGGCAGACTTGTTTACTGCTTCTCCTCAGGGCAGTGGTGATGAGCTCAGGTTGGCAGGGTGCCTTCCCCCTGGGCAGGACCAGGCTTGAGTCATGGGGGTCAGATGACTACAGAGGCTAAATCTGGCCCCATCCCACAGCCCCCAGGGAGTAGCCTGGACACCCCACCCCTAGCTGGGGTGGGACACCATCCCCAAAGCTGGTCAGACACCCCTGCCAAATCTAGGCCATAGGGCAGAGTGTCCAGCAACACAGATCATGACTACTCCCTTTCCCCAAGGCAAAGGGCAGGGACCGGTTTCCCCATTGGCACCTGCATCCTTCCTCTTACCCCCGAAAGGAGGCCTCATCCATAGATCCCAATCATTGCGTCCTAGGAGAGTATCCTTGCATCTGTATGACGAATTTCCAAAGTGCAAACTATGCCTCCTTTGCTATTCAGTCATTTTTAGTTGTGTCTGACTCTTCGTGACCCCATTTGGAGTTTCCTTGGCAAAGATGCTGGAGTGGTTTGCCATTTCATTCTCCAGCTCATTTGACAGATGAGGAAACTGAGGCAAACAGGGTTAAGTGACTTACCCAGAGTTACACAGCCAGCAAGTGTCTGAGGCCAGATTTGAACTCACAAAGAGTTCAGACCCAGCTTTCTATCCACTGCGCCACCTAGCTGCCAGCCATATTCAAAGTTCCATATGTAGTCTTGGAATTAACCAGGATTTTAAAACCAGCTGTCTGACCTTGGGCTAGTAACCTCCCCTTCCTGAGTCTCAAAATCACAGATTTTTGAGAGCCAGAAGAGATCTCCAAAGACATCATGTCCAACCTATGCATAAAAGGAAAATCGGGCATTCATACTGCTTAAAGACCTCCAAGGAGGTGGAACCTACCACCCTCCTAGGTAATCCTACCCACGTATGGACTGCTCCAAATGTTAGAAAGTTGATCCTGGCATCAAACCTAAATATGCCTCTTTGCAACTTTGACCTATGGCTTTTGGTTCTCTCTTCTGGAGGCACATAGAACGAGTCTAATCACTCCCCCAATAACAGCCTTTCAATACTTGAAGACAGCTACCATATTCTACCCCTCACCCACCTCTCCATCCCCAATCTTCTCTTCTCTAGGCTAAACATGACCAGTTGCTTCAATACATTCCTCATATGGCATGGACTCAAGATCTTCTACCATCCTGGTTGACTTTTTCTAGATTTTCTCTAGCATATCAATGTCTTTCTTAAATATAAAACTGGACACAACATCCTCATCTTTTAATACAGCCCAAGATTACATTAAGGTTTTTTGTTTTTCGTTTTTTTGGCTGCCACATCACTGCTAACTCATGGAGCTTGCAGCCCACTAAATCCCTCAGAACTTTTCCAAAACAACTGATGTCTATCCATATCTCCCCTCTCTTAAACTTATGAAGTTGAATGTTTGTACCCAAAGGTAAGACTTTACATTTATCCCTATTGTATTTCATCTTATTTGATTTGGCTCAATGACCTAAGCCTGTGGAGATCTGTTGGATCTGAACTCTGTCATACACTGTGTTATCTCTCCCTCCCATCTTGGTGCCACACATCTGTTAAGTCATCTATGTCTTGATCTTTTCTTTTACATTTAATTTTTATCTTATATTTTTCTCAATTACATATAAACAAAAAACTTTAACATTCATTTTAAAAATTTTGAGTTCCAAATTCTCTCCCTCCCCTCCCCCTTCCTTGAGAAAGGTAAGCAATATGATAGAGATTATACATGCGTAGTCATTATGCCTTTATCTTTCAATAGTCACTTATAAAAAATGTTATAACAGCACAAAGCCAAGCACAGATCCCTAGATACCCCACTGGAGACCTCCTGCATCGTTGACATGGAACTATTAAGAACAACTCTTTAAGTCCAGCCATCCAACCTGATCTGAATCGAGCTCATTATATTATCATCCAATCCATATATCTCTATCTTCTCTGCAAGAATGGCATGAGATACTTTAGCAACAGCTTTGCTAAAGTCTAAGCAAACTACAGCCATGGCCGTCATTCCTATCATCTCCTAGTTTAATAATGTTGTCAAAAAGGAAATAAAGCTAGTCTGGCATGCCCAGCTCTTGATGAAGCCACGGGATCTTTGGAATCTCTGCTTCCCTTTCTAGATCTTTACAAGATCTCTTTAAAGATCCATTCTAGAATTCCCAGGAATTGGAGTCAATACTCAAGGTCAAGGTCAATGGCCTATAGTTTGCAGGTTCTGTTCTCTTCCTTTTTTCAAAGATTTGGGCAACACTTGCCTTTCTCTACTTCTACTTCAGTCTACTTCCTGTCCATCTCCATGCCGTGCTGTCTCCACTCTAACCATCCTCCCCACCTCCTCTTCAAAGGAACCTTGGGGGGCAGCTAGGCAGCACAATGGATACAGCCTCACCAAAAAAAATCTCCCCATCTCTTTTAAGGGGCAGCTAGGTGGTGCAGTGGATAGAGCACTGGCCCTGGAGTCAGGAGGATCTGAGTTCAAATCCAGCTTCAGACACTTGTCACTTACTAGGTGTGTGACCCGAGGCAAGTCACTAAACCCCATTGCCTCACAAAAAAAGGCAAACAAACAAAAAACAAAGGAACCTTGGACTCTGTACCCTGGAACCATCCTGGGCTCTCATGGGTCCTGAGGATGAATCCATCAGGGGTGGCTAGATGGTATCTTACTCTCTCCTTACTTAGCTTGGACATCAACTCCCTATTAATCATTTCCTCCACCCCTGACATTTCCAGTGTAAAGATAATTCATCTTCGCAGAGAAAACAGAAGCAAGAGAAGAAGTGAGCATCTTTCTTTGATTCACCTTTTTCTGCCAATATAACTTTTAAAAAAATGACTGTGTTCTTTGCCCTTAGCCTTACTCACTTCCTCACCTCATTCTGAGCTTTAGCATTCCTGGCCTTTTTTTTTTTCTTCTGTACATTTTTTAAAAAAATCTGAGTTGGTGAGTGAGTTCCCTATGCATCCACATGGGTCTGGTTAAAAAAAAAATCAATTTTCCTCTTTAATGGAATTGTTTCCCTTTGTGTCTTCAGAGTTGAATTCCTGAGCCTCCTTCATCCACCCCATGATGACATCTTCTGTGGCATTTAAATCCCCAGGATGCTACTTATCTTTTCTCTAAACCCTTTGAAATTTACTTCCTCCCTCCAAATTCTAGGGTGCATGTCACAGTGGATTTCCTCTCCTCCATCACAAACTCTAGGAGGGAATGGTTATTTTCCCCATCCCTTCCCCCGATCCTATCATTTCTATCCCAGCAACAAGCTCCTCCTTGTTAGTGACAGGCAGATCCAGGATAGAATTTCCCCCTTGTTGACTCCTCCATCTTTTGAAGGCTGAAATGGTCCCTAAGGCAAGTCAAGAAATTAATAGCTTCCCTACTTTCAGTAGGGAGAAAGAGCTTCAGCAGATATCTGGATAATTGAAATCTATATACATATATGTAAACTTATTTGTATACATATATATATAGTATAGGTATATTTGTGTGTATATGATGTAAATATATGTATGTGTGTATATATATATGTATATATACATCACATACACACACAAATATATACAGAGGCATATGCTATGCCTCTGCCCAGCTTGTGGTCTGTTTCTCAAACTCCTCACCTGTTTCCTCTTTCTGGCCATGTGGTCTGTAGCAGATATTCCAAACACTCCATCACTTTTCCCCTCCTCCATTGACCTTGGCTCCACCATGCTTCTCCCCTCTGGTTCCTGGATTTCCTTACATGAATATACCTTCTTTCTACAGAGTACTATCCAACTCCCCACCCCTTTTACCTATCCTGTTTCTTTTTAATAAGGTGTATCCAGCCAGAGTCACATTCTAGTCATGGGCTTCATCCCACCAAGTCTCAGCCCTACCTGTGAGGTCAAATTCACCTCACTGTGTTAGGAGTTCTAGTGTTTGTTGCCTAAACTTTGGGCATTTGTACGTGGACATTTGAGGCCATGGGTTTTTACCACTTTTTCATTTCTTGGATTTTGGTCTCCTGTGTGCTTCTGGGTTTCTCAGCTGCCTTTCTTCTTTCTCCACGGTAGCTGCTCTTGCTGGTGTCTGACTTGGGGGGGTATACACAGGTGCTCTTCTCCCTCCCCTGTCTTTATTGTTTTTATGATCTCAGATATGGCTGCTGTGTCATTTGGCTTTATTTAAATGTTTTCCTAAGGGAAAATTACTATGTTGTAAAAGAAAAAAACAAAAGGAAAAACAAAAACTTTTAAGATTTCCTTTTTTATTATTATGAACTTGACAAACTTCCATCAACATGAACATTTTCTTATGTTAAAAAAAAAAACATAAAAAAGGATTGCCATCTCAGGGAGGAAGTAGGTGAGGGAGGAAGGGAGAAAATTTGGAATGCAAAAATTTTTTAAATGATTGTTCAATGGGGCAGCTAGATGGCACAGTGGATAGAGCACCAGCCCTGGATTCAGGAGGACCTGAGTTCAAATCCAGCCTTAGACACATAACACTTACTATCTGTGTGACCATGGGCAAGTCACTTACCCCATTGCCTAGCCAATAAATAAATAAACAAATAAATAAATAAATAAAATGATTGTTCAAAATGGTCTTTACATGTAGCTGGAAAAATAAAATGTTATTTTTAAAAATGCAAAAAAAGAGGATTGGATATTTATGAATCTCCACGTACAGCTTAAAAAAAACCTCAGTAGTTCCAATACTACCTTGCTTATCTATATCTCCTTCTGAATTTCTTCCTGTTCCTTCCATGTGTTTTAAAAATATTTCATTCATTTTTTTCTTTTAAAAAAATTAATTTTTTTGGTAGTTTTTGTTTTTATATCCCTAAATTTCTCCCAGTATCCTTCTCCATTCTCAAGGGACCAAGGTCCTTGAGAGCAGAGACCCTTGGTGATTATTTCCTCTAGTGCCCAGCACTTAAGTAAGTGTTAATTTTGTGAATTAATGATGAACTGGAATTTTAATACCATTTCTACCACTAAGTAGCTTGAGTACCTTGAGCAAGTTTTCTAAGCTTTAATTTCTTTGTCTATAACACGAGGAGCTTGGACTGGAGGGTCTCAAAAATACCTTCCAACTCTGATATTCTATATTCTATAATCTAAAATCCTCCCAGCTCTAACATTCCAGGTTCTAACAACCCTTCTAGCACTAACAGTCTAGGTTCTCTGCTCTAGGTTCCCTCCCAACTCAGGTCCGTCTAGTTCTGATATTCTATGTCATATATTTTAATCTAGGTTGGTATGGTGGATAGAGCACTGGGCATGGAATCAGGAAGACCTGAGTTTAAATCTAGCCTCAGACACTTACCAACTGTGTGACCCTGGACAAGCCACTTAACCCTGTTTGCCTCAGTTGGCAACATGAACTGTAACACAAACTGGAAAAGGAAATAGCAAACCACTACAGTATCCTTGCTAAGAAAATCCCAAATGGAGTCACAAAGAATCAGACATAACTGCAACAACTGAACAAAAACATACTTTAAAATCCCTCCCAATTCTTCTGTTTTATGTTTTCTGTTCTATGTAATACGAACAGGGCCCTTCTGGCCCTGTTATTGTTATCATCTTTAAAGTCCCTCCTAATGTATATGTAGAACCTACATCAGACTGCATGAAGTCTTGGGGAGGGAGGAGGAGAAAATTTAAAACTCAAAAGCTTATGGAAGTGAATGTTGAAAACTAAAATAAATTAATTTTTAAAAAATAAATAAAATCCCTCCTAGTTCTGACATTCTATATGATCTGTCTTCTAAAGTCCCTCCCAGCTCTCACATTCAAGGGTCTAAAGGCCCTTTCAGCGCTAACATTCCTTTACAAGGTCCCTTCCAATTCTGACCCTGTAATTCTGTAATTCAGACAAACTGATGAGCTGGTAAGGTTTTTTGCTGTAGATAAAAAACACGGAGCTTCAGAGAAATGAGAGGACTTCATCCTTTCGATTTTCTTGTTCTCCCCAATATCCAGCTGGCACTCAGTCTTTGCTCCCATGGGTCCTTTGGCTACGTCGGCTTCCTCCCCTGCTGTGCCTCTCACTTTAGTATCCCCCTACACACACACACACACACACTCTCACCCACTCCCTGTCTGTCTCTGCTTCAAGCCCTGACAGTGCCCACTCATCCTTCTCTCCACCCACTCCTTCAGATCTCTGGGCTTTGGCATCCCCTCTCCCTTTGTTAGCTTGGCACTACATCTTTCAGCCTTCAGCCTGCCAAGCTGGGGGCCTTACCTTCCCCCCCCCACTTCTCCATGCCTGGGCATCCTTTCTCCTTCCCCTTGGCTTTGGCAGTCTCTTCAAGCCTCAACACTATCCTCACCCACCTACCCTTGGGGGCTGGAGACTCAAAGATTCATGCCCAAGTCAGTTTGTCCATCCTCTTGCCTCAAGGCCGACCCATGCCTCCACTGGCCCAAACAGACCATCATCTTCTCTTCTGCTCCTAGAATCCTATAAAAAGAAATTCTGCAGCCTCCCTCAGGCACCCATTCAGGGGATGAAGTCTCCTATTTACAGAGCACTGGGGCCTTATTAAAACGAACCTATTTCCCTCCTGCTGCATACTTAGGAGGATATTAAAGTGACTTCCATTGGAGAAAGAGATGCAGACAACTCAATCATCAGCAAATAGAGGCAACTCTTGACTATCTGGCTCGTGGCCAAAGGAGGGTCAGATAATCATCATTTCTTAAAAGTAAATAATCCAAAAAGCATATAATCCGAAAATGATTCTATTTGGCTTCAGAATGAGTCACACACATAAACACACACATACACACCCAGTACCAAGACCCAGCTGGGTGGTGGAGAGGAGGAGGAGGAGGTCACAGATAATCTACGTATAAAGTATTAATGGTATTAATAACTCACAGTCAGATGGTACTTTAAAGTTCACAATGCACACCAACCCTGTGAAACAGGCAGGACAAACTTTATTTAATCACTTATTTCACATGTGAGGAAAGTGGGAGTCAGGAACAACCCAGGTCTCCTGACTCTGAGGCCAGTGCTAGCTGCCCATCAATAGTTCAAGTCAATTCGGCAAACATTTATTAACGTATGGCCTCAGACACTTACTAGCTGTGTGATCTTGGGCAAGTCAATTCATCCTGTTTGCCTCAGTTCCTCAATATGTAAAATGAGTCACAGAACGAAATGGAAAACCCAGTATCTTTGCCAAGAAAACCCCAAATGGGCTCATGAAAAGTTGGACATGACTACAAAACAGCTCAACAACAATGTGTAAGGTGTATGCTTCAGCTCTAGAGATACAAAGATAAAATATCATAGCCCTGGACCTTTAGTATTTAACAGTCTACAAGATTGGAAAAATTTATAGTAAGATTCTAGCACCCATTGTTTAAAAAATCAGTTTCATTGATGTCTTTTGTTTTTTACATCACAGTCTTCTCTGGATATACAACCCTCTCCTTAGCTCCCCATTCCTCATCTCCAATCAAACTTTCCCTTATAACAAAGAAAGCAATTAAGCAAAATCAACCAATACCATGTCTGGCAATGTACGAACCATTCTCCCCTCTCTGCCTCTATGATAAGATAGTTTTTTTTCTTTTAGAAAAATTTTTTTAATTTAAAAAATGACTTTTTCTTTATAAAATTTTTTTTCTTATTGTTATGAACTTGACAACTATGATCTTTCTATATTCAAAGAAAACAGAAAAAGAAGATTGTATATAAAGGGACAAATCTCTATTACATGCAGCGTTTTTTTTTAAGTATATAATACATTTAACTCAACAGTTCTAAAGTTGTCTTCAACCCTGGTCTCTTTCTGAACTTCCTTCTACTGTCTTCTGGATATTTGAAAAAATATTCTTTTCTTTCTTCTTCCTTTTCTTTTTTTTTCTTTTTTGGGGCTGCAGCATTAATACTTTCCCCTCAAAAAAACTCTGCCCCTACAAACTCTCATATACATGCACAGTCATGCACGCATGCGCGCGCGCGCGCGCACACACACACACACACACACACACACACACACACACACACACACACACA
>NW_020954579.1:5992972-5994406 GCF_900497805.2 Vombatus ursinus | reverse complement strand
ACACACACACACACACACACACACACACACACACACACACACACACAGAGACACCCCAAGTTCTCCCTCTCAGTGATCTTTTATTTATGTTGTAATCATTGCCAACATCCACTTAACATTCTTAGCAAAACTCAGAGCTGGCCTTGGTCTCAGGGTCACCTTATACAGCATTACCCTTGCTCAGGTCAAAGGTAAAAAACCTAGTTTTCAGACCAAAAAAAAAAAAAATTGACAGACGTTCACCAATAACAGAGATTCCGTGATCTCCCATGGAGTTCTAACATTTATGTCATTTTTGCCTCTAGTAAATCTAAACTGATAAATCAGGTTTTAGTCTGCTTTCTCACCCGAGGACCCTCTAAAAGGACGGAAAACTATTGGTCACAGCCTAGTTGAGAGCTGACAGTGTCAGAATTGGGAGGAATCTTATGGCTTATCTCATCCAACCCCATCATTTGATGGGAGGGGGAAGAAAAGCAAGACCCAGATATGTTAGCTGATTTGCCCAATATCACACAACACTGGAAGAAAAAAAAAGTCAATGAATAAGGACGTTTGGGCAAAAGGGATTGGGATTATTGAGAAAGAAGAAGGGGAGTCTGAGAAAAGTGGGTCTTGGATAACAGGTTGCAGGGAGGAGGCTGTGAAGCAGAGACCCCACAGAGATTATACACTCCCTAAGGGTCCAAGCTGTATGACACCACAACACATTGTTGTTCAGTCGTTTTCAGTCATCTCCAACTCTCTGTGACCCCATTTGGGGTTTTCTTGGCAAAGATATTGGAGTGGTTTGCCATTTCCTTCTCTGCTTATTTTACAGATGAGAAAACTGAGACATAGCAAACACTTCAAAGGCGGGGGGAGGGGGGGCGCGTCACTAAAGGTCTTGATGACTGAGTTAGCTTCCTGGAGACTTCAGATTTTACAACAAGATTTTCTTAAAAATTAAGCACCTTACTCTGTGCCACACAAAGACAAAAGTGAATTGATACCTAACCTCAAGAAGCTTAGATTCTACTGTAAATTGTTTTGGTAACCTAAAACTTTGGTCCATGGCTTTCTGCTTTTAGTACTTCCTAAACTTCCCTTATCTCCAAACCCCAACTAGACACACATTCTGATCTTGGCTCTGACCTTTCTTGGTTATCTAGGCTCAGAAGATTACCACATTACAACTTATTACATTATTATTGTTTATTACATTAATAATTACATATTATTATAATCTCTTATTACTGCTTTCTTCTTCTTCATCATCATCTTCTTCTTCTTTTTCTCCTTCCCCTCCTCCTTCTCCTCCTTATCCTTCTCTTCTTTTCCTTCTCTTCTCCTTCTCCTTCTTCTTCTTCTCCTTCTTCTTCTTCTTCTCCTCCTTCTTCTTCTTCTCCTTCTTCTTCTTCTTCTTCTTCTTCTTCTTCTTCTTCTTCTTCTTCT
>NW_020954579.1:5961814-5992962 GCF_900497805.2 Vombatus ursinus | reverse complement strand
CTTCTTCTTCTTCTTCTTCTTCTTCTTCTTCTTCTTCTTCTTCTTCTTCTTCTTCTTCTTCTTCTCCTCTTCCTCCTTCTCCTCCTGTTCCTCATCCTCCACCTCCTCCTGCTGTTTTCTTGCTGCCTAGTTCTAGCACTCCGTATCCAGGATCGTACTCCTTGTATCTAGTTATTTTTCCTTTCTTACTCCTGTGACCACCCCTTCCCCCAGAACAAAATAAAATGTTTCTTTTACTCACAAGGAGGGGAAAAGTAGTAACAGAAACATCAAGAATAAGGGTTCAGGTAAGTGAGAGGATCTATAGAACTACTCTGATATAGTAGAAAGAGCACCAGATTTGGAGTCTGAAGACCCGGATTCAAGAGGCACAATTCTACTACTTGCTAAAAACTGTGTGAACTTTATAAGCCATTAACCTCTACGGGCCTCAGTCTCCTCATCTGTAACATAAGAGCGTTGGACTAGAGCAGAGCTTCTCAACCTTTTTTTGTGTAATAATTCCCTTTGGTGGTCCTCTGGAGACAATGGATGCCTATTTGGAATAATGTTTTTGGATGCATAAGACAAAATACATATGATTACAAAGGAAACTAATTACATCGAAATATAGTTGCCAAAATACTTAAAAAATAAGTCCATGAACCCCAAATTAAGAACCTTTGATAGATGATCTCAAAGGTCACCTCCAAACTCTAAAACATTATAATCCTATCCAGACTAGATGAGGTGGTATCCTAAATTCCACAACCACTCTCTGGCTTAAAGTTCCTCCTAGTTTGACCCATGATTCTCTCAGCCAGTAGCCTTTAGTTGCATGTATTATATCTGTCCCCCAAAAGAGAATAGCACCATCCCCATCAGAACACCCCCCATTACATAGTGTATTTGTGATTCACTTGGATACTCTGGTCCAAGTCAAATGAAAAATCCCCAGCTCACCTTCCACCAACTTGTAAGCTTCCCAATTAATAGCAAGCTTTTTCATCTTCTATTCAATTTCCTAATGACTAATAACTATGTATTATCCCTTCGTTGGCCCCTAATGGGTAAATGTTTTTTTTTAAACTTATCACATTCAAATAAAGTTTTCTCCTCACCCAGAGTCAGTCAACAAGCATTTATTAAGTGCCTACTATGTGCCAGGCATTGGGCTGAGAGTTCAGATACAGAAAAAGGTAAAATACGGTCCCTGGTCTTAAGGAACTCACATTCTAATGGGGGAGATAACATGCAAACAGCTATATACAAACAAGAGAGATACTGGCTAATGTGGAGATTAGGAAAGGAATAGAATAATTCAGTTAGATGCCAGTTTATCTTTAGAATTCACAAAAGATAGTACCTTTTGTTACATCTGCCTCACCTGGTTTTGTTAAACCGGCATCTTTTTGTGCCAGCCCAGACAGATGAAATAAGATATTTGCCTGATGTGGGTAAGATGATGGGTATGTAGATGAGCATGGTGATAATGCTATGTAGCACAGTGGATAGACCCAGATTCAAGTCCTGACTAGTATCACATACTGGTTGTATGATCCTGGTCAAGTCATTTAACTCTTCATTATTCTAGGCAACTCCTTGTTAGCAATCAATCAACAAGTACTTATGAAGCACCTGCTGTCTACTAAGTATTATACTACGTGTTAGGGACACAAGTATAAATTTTGTGTTATAAAGGATGAAACAATCCTTATAGGAAAGGAGCTCACATTCTACTGAGGGAGACAAGTACTTAGAAAAATATGTACAGCATTAATATAAAGTGAATAAATACAAATGTAAACTAATTAAATACAAGGTAGCTTCGGGAGAAAGCTTCATGCAGAAGGTGGCGCCTGAGCAGCATCTTCAAAGAAGAGAGGGACTCTGGGAGGCAGAGGCAAGGAGAGAGCATCCTAAGCTTGGGGGACTTTGGATGCATTTGTTTGCATGTTGTCCCTCCCATTAGACTGTAAGTTCCTGGAGGTCTTTTGCCTCTTTTCATATCCCTGGTGCTTAGCATGCTGGCTGGTGCTTAGTAGACACTCAATAAATGTTTACTGAATTGAATTGAATTGAGATGGAGTGTCAAGAGTGAGGAAGATATTAGTTCTAATTCTTACTTACAACATCACTAATGTGAAAATATGTTTAATAGGAATGTATATGTATATAGCCTGCCATCTTGGGGAGGTGGGGAGGGAGGGGGAGAAAAATTTAAAACTCAAAAGCCTATGGAAGTGATTGTTGATAATTCAAAATAAATTAATTTTAAAAATTAAAAATTAAAAAAAAAAGAGTGAGGAAGAGAAAGAAGGCTGCTTCGTTTAGCTGAAAGAGTTTGGGAGGGAGGGCATAATGACCAATGAGTCTAGAAGGTAGTACAGGGAGTTTCCTTGCCTAGGAGTTCCCTGTCCTAGTGAAATCAGAGATTCAACTCTTCTCTATCTCTATGTTGTTGGGTGTTAGTTCCTAAAGGCCGATCCCAGACAGCTGGCTGCCCTGAGGGGTTAATGCAGAGGATGGGACAAAACACCTGAGAAACTATTCATAAGGGGTTTGTGAGAAGAGGATTCTCTTCAGTTCCGGAGAGCCCACTGGTTAGAGAAGATTGTCAATGAAGCATGACTTCTATGCCCTAACAAAGCCTTCTGCTACACTAATGTTTCTGATAGAGACTGTGCCCCTAGCTGCAAGCTAATTGTATCCCCTGTGTGTTATTGCTGGGGGGAGCCAGGAAAGCTTGGGGAAAGTGCTTGACTCCCCACCACTTTCAGACTAGCAGCAGAGGGTCAGAAGGGTCCTTGTCATCAACCACGCTAATTATCTTTTCAATTAGTCATTAGACTTCTTCTCTGACCAATAGCCTAGGAAGTAAACTGCAGACTTTTCTAGCTTAAGCTTTCCTTCCTTAGCTAATGGGGTCACATTCATGGAGGCTTTATTGAAATACACATAATCTGGGAAGACAAAGAGCTCATCCTTCAGGGGAAAAACTGTCTAAGCAGCAGTAGTATGGTGCGTGCCTCCATCAAGCTCAGAATCTGAGAAGCGACACCCTGGAGAGTGCCCAGACTGATTTGGACAGTGTAAAGAATGCTTAATGTATTGATTGAGGAAGACCAATGAAATACAGTGAGTGTAGAATTTGCTCTGAAATTAAGAAATTGCATTCTGCTCACGCTCCTTCAATTTCCTTGCAGTCATGGCAACCTGGCTCTCTCCTAAAGACAATGCATCCCTAGGCAACCTTGCCAGTACTGGCTGAGCTTTATCTCATGCTTCCAACATACTGGGCTGGAAGGAGGGGTAGGCAGGCTCCTTGCTCCAAACTGCCTCTTCCAGGGCCTCTCCCTCCCCACCTTCACTCAGTGATGTCCTCTCTTTTGGCCTTCACTCATTCTAGATGTATCATTCTATCCAGGTCCCCAGGGCTGTTACCTACCAACCCCCATGTCTTCTCTCCTCTCCTTTCTTAAGGAATGAATTTGTTTTCAGTTAACAAGCATTTGTTTTCTCTCCTTCCCACTTCCTCCTTCTCTTGAAAAAATAAAAAAGAAAGAAAAACAGAACCCTTGTAACAAATATGCAGAGTCAAGCAAAACACATTTTAACACTGGGCATGTCCAAAAACCTCTGTCTTGTTCTTCATCCTGAGTCCCCCACCTCTCTGTGAGGAGATGGGTAGCACGTTTCATTGTGAGTCCTCTGAAATCAGGGTTGGTCACTGCGTTGATCAGCATTCTTAAGATTCATTCGAAGCTATTGGTCTTTACAACGTTGTTATTGTATGAATTGTTCTCCTTGTTCTAGTCTGCTCTCCATCAGTTCATACATTTTCTCAGGCTTTTCCAAAACTGTTCCTTCTCTTCAGAGGACAGAGTCCCTACATCCATCCTCAGGGAGCTCCCAGTGTGATGGGGAAGTCACTGACTCAGCCCTATGTGGCTTAGCTTGATGTTGGAATGAGTTTACACTCCCTGAGCAAAGACCATCAGATGCCAAAGGTAGGTGGCTCAAAGAGTACTGGGGACAAAGGCCAGCCTTTGATGAAACATGGCTTTGGGTCCATGTGGGAATAATCAAAGATTGCCTAGTAGTGAATTGCTAGGAGGAAAAAAAGACCTCCAATAATTTAGACTGATACTCTATGGGTAATTCATGGAAAGAAATGAGGTATGGATTATGAACACAATAAAGTCAATTGTCAAGGGAAGGGACAGATGACTCAGTTTCCTTCTCCATACTATGGGTGTAATGGGAGTATGTTTGCTTTCCTAAAACATTTCCTAAATGTATCTGACCTTAAAAGATCTAGGTGGTAACATCTTTTTTTTTTAAGATTCTGCCTCCTGAACTCACTGCATTCAGAATACAAAGCTCCAAATGCCAATGGTTCTCCTATACCCATAGAGAGTAGTACAAGCAGAGAAAAAGACACCCCCTCTGCCAGTGAAAAACTCAAAATGCCTCAGTTGTGGATCAGATCCAAGCCCCTTTCTGAGAGTCTCTCTGGAAGGTTTTGAGACACACATCAGACACCAAGGAATTCTGGTTGCCCCATCTTTTACTTCTTCTCCTTCTCTCCCCCTATTTTTTTTTCCATTTTTCCTTCCTGTCTTTCTCTCTCCTTTTATTGCTTACTCTCTTCCTCTTGTTTCTCCCTTCATCCATTTCTCCCTCTCTTTCTTTTTCCTTATTTCTCTTCCTCCCCTCATTGACATTGCTCAGTAAGGCCATTTTTACTTGTCAACTGAAGTCTTATTTCTTGCATTTCCATTTTCCTGGGGAATTTCCTCACTGGTCCCGTCCTCCCTTTCCTGATTGGTTCCCATCTCTGACTCCCAGGCTTCATTCACCTTTCCTAGCTTGGACCTCCCCTCTCCATCTCTTCTGGGCTTGGAAGGGGCGGGAGGGGGAAAGCAGATAAAGCTCCGCCTCCCCTCTTCTCCCTTCTCTCTCTCCTCCCTGCTTTCTTTCCTTTCTCCTCTTGCCTTCTCTTCTTTCCTTTTGCCTCCTCCCTCCGGAGGGAGGCATGAGATTCCTGGAGTACAGAGCCCCTACTTCCATTTTTTTTGCATCTGGGGAATCTGTCCCCTTTCAATTAAGGAACTGATATGACAGACTGGACACTTGGAGGTGGAGAGGAGATCCTCCGCCTTTAGCTTCTCTGATTTGCACACCCTTCCCCTCACACTCTGTCGGTTTCGTGGGCACAGAGGCTTATGCCCTCGTCTGCATCCTTGACCCTTGCCCGGCCTGCCCTCGGCTGCCAGCCTCAGCGCCCAGGGCGTGGGCGGGAAGGGGCCAGCAGCGGGCTGCGGTAATCACAGAGCGGCGCCGACTCTGCTACAGCCGGCCCAGCTTTGTCTTTTCCTGCCCCGGCGAGGTGCGGTTGGCCGGGGGCAGCGCCCTAGTGGCAGAGGGCAGAGAGGACTGGCCGAAGGCTCGGCCGCCCAGGATGGGTTTAGAAAGCTGGAAACTCTGGCCAAGACCACAACCGAGGTGGAAGCGACGGAAATAGCTGCTGTTTCCATCCCGTGCGACCTCCCCGCCTCCCTCTGTCCCCATCTTACTTCCCTCCTTCCTCTCTCCTTCTGGCCTCTCCTCCCTCTCTCCTTTCCCGCACTCCTGGCTTGGGTTTTCCTCTCCCTTCTTTTCTGGCGCCTTCCCTTTTAACTCGTCTCCACATCCCGCTCGCTCCCTACAGCCTCCACCCCGGTCCCCAGCCCAGGGGGCGTCTGCATGGGCGTCCCCACCACATCCTGCCCCACACTAAAGAAACAGAAGAGGCCAAATCAACCAGGCTCCTTCCCATGAAGTCAGGAGGAATAATCCTAGGCGCAAGGGGACCCACAATCTATGCATGTACCCCCAAGCGCAGGACACCTCCACTGTCTTTCAGAGAAGAATTTTCTACCCCTGCCTTTTCCTTTTCCCCCACCCAGGCGGATCAGGATCAGAGTCCTTCGTTAGGCGTGGGGTTCTGGCTGTTGCAGAGAGCACCACAGGAAACACTGTTCCCCCCTTTAGAAAGCTCCTAGTCTGATGAAAGAAGAATTACAGAATCTGAGTTGGGATATCAGAGGTCTTAATTCATACCTGAATAGGTGTTTCACCTGTTACTAGGGAACTCTAAGTCTGATCCAGGAGGAGGAGAGTGGACACAGAATCACAGAATCTGAATTGGGATTCCAGAGATCATTTATTCTAATTCACACTTGAGCAGAATTGTCCTTCTTTAAGAAATCCAAGTCATCCATTGTTCATTGAAAGACTTCTATAATGGGAAGTCACTACACCTGGAGCCAGCCCATTCCACTCTGGGGCAGCTGGAATTGTTAAGAACGGTTTGCCTTATGTACACACTAATCCTCCTCTCCAAAGTCTCCAACAGTTATTTACTGTTCTGCCCTCTGTGGCCAAGCAGAATAAAATGATCCCTCTTCCACATGACAGTCCTTCAATCACTTGATGACAATCGTTGTCATGTCCCCCTTAAATCTTCTTTTTCAATGGGTTAAACATCATCCATGTTTCAACAAATTCATAGTTTCCATTCCTTTTAACATCTTGGTCCCCCTCTGGATGTCAGTTTGTCAATATCCTTCCCTAGCATGTGATGTCCAGAACTGAATACAATACCCTAGATGTGGTCTAACCTGGGCAGAGCACTAAGGACCATTTCATTATGTACAGATTGTCTCTATTAAGGCAACTGAAGACTGTTAGCTGTTTTTGGATGACATGTCATAGGACTGACTGAGAGCTTGCAAATCACTGAAATTCCCTTATCTTTTTCCATGAAAATTGTTGTCTAACCCTCATATTATACTAATGAAATTGATTTTTTTTAACCAGAGTGCAGGATTTTTTCATTTATCCCCTTTCATTTTCATCTTACTGGATTCACCCTATTGGTCTAGGTAAAAAGATATTTTTGGTGACCCAGGGGATAGAGCACTGGGCTTGGAATCAGGAAGACTCATCTTCCTGAGTTCAAATCTAGCCTCAGACACTTACTAGCCATGGGACCCTGGGCAAGTCACTTAACCCTTAACCTTGACAGATGAGTTACCTCATCTATAAAATGAGCAGGAGAAAGAAATGGCAAACTACTCCAGTATCTCTGCCAAGAAAACCCCAAAATGGGGTCACAGAGAGTTAGACACGACTCAATAACAACAACAACAACAAATTCTGTAGTTAGTCAACCCTCCCAGCAAGGTGTCAACCATAAGGTAAACAAACATCACTACATTCATCTATCCAACTCATTGACAATGTAGAGAAAGGGCACATCAATGTATGTCAACAAATCAACAAGCATATATTAAGGATTTACTATGTGCCAAGCACTGTGCTTACAGCTGGGGGTACAAGTACAAACAAAAAGAAAGAGAGCCCCTGCTCTCAAGGAGTTTACATTATAATGGGGGAAGGCAACACATAAAAAGTAAGCCGAAGGGGGGTAAGTTAAAAGGTAAGCTATGCTATAGTATTTGAAGAAGAAATGAGACAGGCAGTGGAATGGAGGACAAGACTATGGGAAGATAAGATTTTACCTCCCCACTCTAGAAACAGACGTTGATATTAGCACAAGGTACAGCCCAGATTTATAAGGTGTAGCTCAGATACTGAGTGGTCACTCATCTGCAGACCTGAGAGGGAACAACTGCTACCGTACCCATAGCTAAAAAAACTTTCACCACCCTAACTCTTCCAATCCCAAGGATACTGTATCCAGGCTACCTGAGGATAAGCTACTCCCCTTCTCTAGTCGCCATTTCCTGTTCTTTCATTCTTATTTACCTCAATCTTACTGCTTTCATGTTCCATATTTGCTCTTCTCACTACTTCCACTGTGCCCTCTGGAATCCTTGTTTTTTCATTAACAAAATTCTCTTCATTTCAGAACTTTTCCTATTGTGTTCCTTCCATCTTCTAGTAGTCATGGAGCCTGGTTCTTCCCAGGAAATACCCAAATCCCAGGTCAGCCTTTTTAGTGCCCAGCTCACTGTCCAACTCCTTAATGTACTTGATGATGTTCTCTCAAATATCAAAGCCTCCCAGTTCCTCATTCTCATCTCCCATGATCCACTCCTTCACTGCACATAATCACACACCTACAATTTTTCCATTTAAATGATGAAAAATTCTGGAATTCCCTTATCTGAACTCAACTTTCTATCATTCTCTCTCTCCTTAAGCCTTATTCCTCTTAAGTCTATTCTTTTTCCTCACCCTGAAGTTCAGTCTCTCCACCCCCTCAGTAGTAGCTCTCCCAGGCCATCACCCTTGATCTGGCTTTACTTTCCTTCCTAATCTCAGCTCTACAGTTAGCAAGCTCAATGTTATAGATGATAGACTGAGAGATGGAAGGGACCTTCAAGGTCTACATTGTCCTATTGAAACTCGTACCTTGCCAAACTCAAATTTTGGATTGTTCCCGCCCCCCCCCCCACCTCATCTGCTTCTTCCATTCCTACTCCCATGGTGCTGAAAGGAGCTGAAGGAAGTCATGAAACCCCGCCTTCTGGATATACTACATACATACATACATACATACATACATGTTATCTGATCTCAAATGGAACCTGTACCAAGGCAATCCTTTTAGTCCTCCCTAATTGACTTAATTAGGAGCAGCTAGGTGGTGAAGTAGATAAAGTGCTTGGGCCTGGAGTCAGGAAGACTCATCCTCCTCAGTTCAAATCTGGCCTCAGAAACTTACTGGCTGGGACCTAGGCAAGTCACTTAACCCTGTGTACCTCAGTTCCTTCATATGTTAAATGAGCTGGAGAAGAAAATGACAAAAATTTCAGTATCTTTGCCAAGAGAACCTCAAATGGGTTCGTGACAAGTCAGACATGACTGAAAACGACTGAAAAATACCTGAGAGCTAGTTAGAGCTGGCTCCAACACACCTCACCCCCTCCCCTCCAAAACAATCCCCATATTCTGTACCAGGTCACATTTTACTTAATCAATACCGGTTTGTGTTCTTCGCTCTTGATTCCTATAATTTAGTCTTGTTTCTCTAATCCAACTGGAAGGTCCTTGGGATTTCTTCTCAACACTCTACTCTTCCATGCTTTCAAATATCCTCAAACCCAGTTGACTACAAAAGACTCAATGTGTTCAGGGTCAGAAATGATAGTTCAGCATCTAGGAAGGGGTTCAGTGTCAGGTATGAGAAGAGGTTCAATATTAATGTTAGGGATGAGGTGCTTGGTGTCAGGGATAGGGAGTTCATTGGCATGGATGGGGACTCAGTGCCTGGGATAGGGTTCAGGGTCAGGTATGGGGGACTCAGTGTTAGGGATGGGATGCTTAGCACAAGGGATGGGGGACTCAGCATCTTCGATAAGGAGTTTGCTTTCATGGAGGAGCTTGGTACCAGGGACTGAGAAACACACTGGCATAGATGGGGGCTCAGTGTCAGGGAGAGGACTCAGTGTCAAAGATGAGGGTTTTTTGTCACTGTCAATGTCAAGGATGGGTACTCGGCATTTGATATGGAAGTGTCAAAGATGGGAGCTCAATGTCAGAGATGGGGAGGGGGATTCATATCAAGGATCAGGGCTCCATATGAGTGATAGGGACCTAAATAATAGAGCTGGAGGGTCTGAGGTCAGAATTGGAAGTTGTCATTTGTGTTGGAACTTTATCCTGTTCCCACCTTCTACTACTTAGTTACCCCTCTGAGGCAGCAGGATGAAGTCCCAGAACATACTTGACAACCTCAACAATCTCCCTACTTTATAGGTGAGAAAATGGAAGCCCAGGGTGGCTGGCCTGCTCTTCCAGTCTCTCAGTAAGGTTCTTTTTCAAACCCAAGCAACAGACAGTACCTCATTGTGAGCCTAAAGGGGAACCTAGCCAAAGGGTAGAAGGAGTGCCATTCTGGGAATTTGCATTAGCCAGCTAAGCTGATATCAATACCCTAAGTGATCTAATTATGTTGGTAGAATAGGAAGGAGACCCTCCCCCTCTATTACAAAACCAAATCCCTCCTTCTTGGAGATCTTTCCTTGAAATCATTGGTCTCATTTTACTTTGGGAGGGGAGCTGCTAAGAGACTGGTCTCCAGCTTGTCAGATAAATAGAGCAAACAAGAGCAGGAGACAGAGAACCCCAGAGTTGGGTGAACCAGGCAACCCACTGGAGAGGCTCAGGGCAGAACTTTCCCCCTCGTGCCCTTTCTTGGACATTCAGTGGAAGAGCCCAGAGCCTAGAGGAAGAAAGGACACATCCCTAGGGTGGAATTAAGGTCCCAGGTTGAGCAAAAGAACCGAATATGCCCTCCTGCCTTGCCTTGCTTCTCCTAATGTGTCTGTCCCTGAAGATGGTTGGTTCTGAGACAGAGGAGCCTCGCTCTGAAGATGAGCTGTGGTTGATCCTGAGCCTGAAGGTACTGTCAGGAAAGAGGGTTGGGTTTGGGTATTAGGGCCAGGTAATGGGGACCTCGTGTTGGGGAGCCTTGAAGTGAGAAGTAGGTAAGAGGTGACAATAGATACCATGGAGTGAGGAGGAACAATGAAGGAGAGCCCTGCCCTCGTCTTGCCCATTATCCCATTTCCTACGTTCCCCAAATCTGGAGTGCCATCTGTGAAAATAGTCTGGGGATCCACAGGAGTAGGGCTTTCCCTGACCTAGGAACTTTTACTCTTTAGTCAGTGTTTTATGTTTTTAGTTTTATGCCTTGGAGAAGCAAGGATTCTGAGCCTATAAACATCTCAGGACGTTTGGAAATGCAGAAAATAAAACAAGTAGGATTACAAAGGAAAACAACTGAATAGTTCTCAAATTTTTTAAAAAGAAAACACATTCACAAAAACCAAACTAAGAATAACTGAATGGGAGTCTTGCCTGTCTGGGGATCTAGGAACTGTGTATGTTCTTTTAATGGTTTCAGGAGACAGTTTCTTTATCCCAGAGCAGGGGTTCTTAAGCCCAGATTCAGGGACCCTCAAAGGATTCCATGGATAGATTTCAGGGGGTCTGTGAACTTAGATGGGAAAAAAAATTTTACATCTTTAGTCTCACTAGCCTGAAATTTAGCTGTTTCCTTCACTTGTTTAAAAATATGATTCTGAGGCATCCACAGACTTCACCAGACTGCCAAAGGTGTCCATGACACACAGAAAAGATTCAGAATCCCTGGGCTAGAGGGACTCAGCCCTTATCTCAAGAACTTTTGATATGGGGCTGGGAGAACAAATCTTTTATATTTCAATGACGCTTCAAGAAGGCTTATATGTGTGTATGTGTGAATGTATATGCTGTATCTGGATGCTGGTGTTGTGTTGCTGCTACATGTATAGAGTGTGTGTGTGTGTGTGTGTGCAGAGAGATCATAGGATCATTTAGGGACCTTCAAGATCATCAAATCCAACTTCCTTATTTTATGGATGAGGAAATTGATGCCTAGATTGGTAAAGTGATTTGCCCAAGGTCACACAGGTACTGATAGACCTGGGATTCAAACGTAAGTCCCCTGACCAAATACATTGCTCTTTTTTTCTTTCTTTTTCTTTTTTTTTTTTTTTAGGCAATTGGAGTTAAGTGACTTGCCCAGGGTCACACAGCTCGTAAGTGTCAAGTGTTTAGTCTGAGGCCATATTTGAACTCAGGTCCTCCTGACTTCAGGGCCCGTGCTCCATCCACTGTGCCACCTAGCTGCCCCACATTGCTCTTTCTTCCTAGTTATACTGCTTCTGTGTACATGTACGTGTGTGAGGTTAAATTTGTGACAAAAGTATGGCATCTACCTTAAAGAGGAAGGGGCTTTCAGCAGAGGGACAACCTCCATTATCTGAAGTGAAAGCCTCAGTGTTTTATTTCCTGAACTAATTGAGTGCCCATTGTCTTCCCCTGACCTCGAGCCTGAACGCCCCACACTGGTCACTTTGGGTAGAATCACAAAGATGACAACGAGCCAGGCAAAGGCAGATGCAGATAAATAATAGAGTTCAGACTTGGGCTTGCTTGGGAAGGGCATATTCTAGGGAGTGTGAGTCAGGAAGAGTTTCCGAGGGGTCAGGAGGAGTGGGGATCAGGGCAGGAAAGTCTAGAAGAGCCACTCTCAAAGACCTGTGTCTTGCTCCCAGGGCAGTAAAACTGAGGCCAGGGCAAGCAGCAAGAAATTGCCCTCAACCTAACTTTTTAAGCCTGAATACTTCGGGGGAGGCCATTTACAAGGCAGGGTGGGGTCAAGCTGGTGAAAAACTTGCCTTCCACTGTGTATAGAAAGCGGGCTGTTTGGCAACTTCTCATTTCAGCTAATTCTTCTTGCTGCCCCCAAAATGAAGGATAAACAATAACAACAATAACAACAACAAAAACCTCTTCTTGTTAACTAGTTGCTAAATTCAATTGCTTGTTTCTACCCCCAATGTGACTGCAGGTTGCTTTTAGCACCACTAAACCTGGCACCTGCCACCAATGCTTTGATGGCCCCATCCTAGTTACAGCTCTAGCTAAATCCGGCTCCTCTGCATTCTAATTGAAGGGAGAATGTTAGAGCTGGTAAAAGCAAACTAAAATGAATTTGGGGGACAGTTCTACTGGGGCCCTGGAACCTTCTAACCCTTAGAAATGAGCCTACAAATGCAGTGAACTTCTAATGTTCCATACTGATGTAAAACCACCAGGCTGGTAAAAGAAATACTTTTAAAAAACCTTTAAAAATGGTTCAGTCACATTTTATATGATTTCCTTATTTATCTGGTTACTTATCCCTGGCTTCCTTTAAGTTTCAACCAAAATCTCATCTTTTACCAGAAGCCTTCCCCAGCCCCTCTTAATTCCAGTACCTTCCCTCTGTTAATTATTTCCTATTTATCCTGCATATAGTTTTGTATTTGTTTGCATGTTGTTTCCCTTATCAAACTGTAAACTTCTTGAAGGAAGGGGCTGTCTTGTCTCTTTTTGTATCCCTAGTGTGTTTATGGTACACTGTAGGTGCTTAATAAATGTTTCTTTAAAATTATTTTATGTTTTATGTAACTCAATTACATTGAGTATAGCAGGAGACAGTGTGGAAGAACATTGGACCAAGTGTTAAGGGTTGTTGAGTTGTTTTCAATCCTGTCTGACTCTTCCTGACCCTATTTGTGGTTTTCTTGGTAAAGATACTGGAGTGGTTTGCCATTTCCTTCTCCAGCTGATTTGACAGATGAGGAAACTAAGGCAAACAGAGTTAAGTGACTTGTCCAGGGTCACACAGCTAGTAAATATCTGTGGCCAGGGACTTAAGAGACCTGGGCTCAAGTCCCAGTTCGGTTACTTAGCTGTGTGATTAGAGGGCCAGTCACTTCTCTTTCTGGGTCTCAGTTTCTTCATCTATAAAATGAGGTTCCTGGACTCCATGATCCCTATGGGCCCTTCCAGCCCAGATGTTCTGTGGCTCCGTGATTCTCTCAGATACAACACACCGAAAGCTCTGACGATACCCTGCTGTGGAGCAGGGAGAAGGCTGACTGGGGAAGGATATGGTTCTCCATTTGCTGTGGCGAGCCCTCAAAGTCCAGATGCAGAGCCACTGGTCAGTGGCTTAAATAAATTAATAAACAAACAGTTCAGGGCATACACAAGGAAGAGATTCCCCAGGGTCAGCATCTTCTGCTACAGCTTGGTCCAGTCCCATTTCTTTTTCTCTATCTTGGTTTTGGGACCTGGACCACAGTGGGAGGAACAGAGGACTTACACTGTAGGTTGTTTATCCACTCGACAATGAGGAGCTGAAGAGGCAACCCAGGGCTCCTGCCCTGGAAGGAGGAGCTCCCTGCTGGTCCTGGATGGCTTCTCTGCAGTCCTACAGGACAACAGGCAGGATGAAAAGTCAGCAAATGTAATAAGGCAAACAAAAAAGCACATTAAAACCAAGGGGAATGCCAGGTAATTATACTGACCGGTTTGAGTTTCAGAGAAGAGATTCGGAAGCACCACCCCAATAGTAGTAAAGGGTGGGGTTACAGGTGCACAACTCTGCACATATTGTCTGATGAGGTCACTGTGTCAGTTGGATTTATTTGTTTTTCATTTTCATAAGGAAAAAAAATTTGTTGTTGTTGTTGTTATGTGGAGGCCAGTATATACACAGGAATGTGTGATGTAAAAACAAAGGCAACAATAAAATTTATTTTAAAAAAAAATTTTTTAAGGGACATTGTAGTTTTGGAGTCAGAAGACCTGGGTTCAAATCCTGGGCTCTGATATTCATTAGCCAAATGACCTCGCGCAAGTCAATTTCTCTCGGCTTTAGTTTCTGCCTCTGGAAAGTGGATGGAGCAGATTAGATGGTCTCTAAGGTTTCTTCCAGCTCTAAAATTCCATTATTTCACCAGTTAGGTGGTTTCTTCTGAGACACAGAAGAAAAGACTCCTGGAACCACCCGGTATTCACACTGGAACAAACCACTCCATTTTCTAAGCTTGTCTTTCAAGGGTTAGCCTTTTCCCCAGGTTAAGTGGTTTCCAAAGAGCTTTTCACAAGTGGGTCCAAATCTCCAAAGTGACTTTTCAGGTTCCCTGTCTGGCTGAGAAACTGCAGCCCTGGAGACTGACGGATTGGGGCTGACGTTCTTTGGGAGGAGACTGATTGGAAGTGACTGAATCAGCCCAGGGCTTAGAAAACGTGCCACTTCCTCATCCTGGAGACTGCTCAGAAGAAGACAGGCTGTGAAAATTAACGGTGGTTTATATAACCTACTTCCTCCTCCCATCCTGATGTGCTCCCCACTGGTCAGTGGCATGTCTCTGTGTGTTTCCCTGACACCCTTCTGGCACAGGCTTTCCCGGAGGACATCACATCCATCTCCCTCCCCTAAACTCACTCCTAGGGGCCGTCAACCCTTGCCTTAAACATAATCAGAAGAAGCCCCCGCCTCATTGGGTAAGGCGAGTCACAAGGAATTTCGTGGTTTTTAGAGCTAGAATTTGAGAGGCTGTCCAACCAACTCTCTCATTTTACAGATGAGGAAGATGAAGCCCAATGGTTTGCTCCCTCTCCACTGCTGAATTCCTGAACTTCTTTCTCCACCATGCCCTAGGCCATCTCCCTGGGCCCTTTTCGCTTCCATTCATGTGCTATCTTCCCCCGTTAGACTGTAAGCTCCTGGAGGGCAGGGACTGCCTTTCTTTTTGCTTGCATTTCTGACACTTAGCACAGTACCTGGCACATAGTAAGCATTTAATAAATGCTTGTTGACTTAACTCACAAAAGCTTAGCAATTTCTCTAGGACACACAAGTAGTAAGAACAGCTGTGATTTAAGTCCCAATTCCAAATTGTGTTCTTTCCACGACATATGAGCCTAAGGCTGATAAAGGGCTTGAACGGACCTCACTCAGATTCTCTCTTCCCAAAGGCAGGTGATCAGTCGCCTCTAGGTAAGTGGGAAGTTGGTGAAATCTCAGAGATGATGAAGAACTTGGGCCCTGTCACAGAAGAGAAACTAGGATTTGAACCAACGCTTTGAGATCCATCAAAGATCAGAACAGCTGTTTCTACGTCCCTGGCAATATCCCAGACCCCCCTCATGTTGTATCCTTAATGGGGGTCCCTTTAGGGAGGGGGTAAGCCCAGTCTGGGTCACCTAACAATATCACAACAGCGACAGAAACATGGGAGTACAAGGGATGATTATACCGGGGGAAATCGGCTGGGGGAGCAGTGGGAGGGGAAGGTCATGCCAAACTAAGCTCCTTAGCTTCTTCCTTGTCAAGGTTGGAGACATTTTTCCAACTGGCTGGTCTTAGATCCCTGATGCCACAGGGAAAAGCATCTGGGGGTCCAGGCTTCACTACTGAGGCCTCTTAACTAGTGGTTACAATACTGGATTTGACCATCAAGAAGACCTGGGTTCACCACCACATCCCGGAGTAGCTCTCGGCAACATAATGGCTGTGTGACCCTGGGGCGAGTCACTTAATCTCTGTGTTTTAGGCAATTCTCTAAGACTATAAATTAGAGGAAAGGCACCAACTGGCCTTGGTAGAAGGAATTTCCTCACTAGGAAATCCCTATATCAATGAAATCATCGGTTAAAAAAACAAACAGCAACTACACAGTAGCTGTAAAATGGGGATAATAATGCTACCCAGGGTTCCTGGTCCACAGGGTATGTGAGGCTGAAATAAGATAATGCACATAAAGTAGGTTTGCACATTTGAAAGTGCTTATGGGAACTCCAGTTATTATTATTCCTTCACCCTCAATTCACTTCTGGTTTTTCTAGGAAGGAGTATTGCCAAGTATTTTACTCCAGCCATTGGTACAGGAGGTAAAAAGAAGAAAGACAGACCAATTCTACCCACTGATGGGGAAACGAGCAAGAGGTGAGTGGGCCAGGGATTGGAGGGTAGGGAGGGAGGTGAGAAAGGGACCATCCAGGGCTGGTACGGTAAATCTATGGAGAGTGGATCCTGCTTGAGTTAAGGGATTCTGGAACAAGAAAAGAGGGTACATAAAAGGCACTAGGGCCCTCAGGGCCACCTCCAGTCTTGTTCTAGTCTTCTCATCTTTAACACTCAAAAACAACAGGCAATTGTCCAAATATCATGGGCTGACACTCCGCAAAGTGCAGTAGTTTCCCCAGACCAGTGCTGTCAAACTCAAATAGAAATGGAGGTCACTCAATAGTACACAGACTCCAATGGAACACATACTGACTTCTACAACCACATATTAACATTATCTATATTCTATTGTATTTTTATTTATTTTGTTAAATATTTCCCAATGATATTTTAATCTGGTTCCAGGGCCTATGTTTGACATCCTTGACCCACACCACAATATCACTGATTTTGCACAGTCCTGGTATATTTGTTGTTGTTCAGTCATTTCAGTCATTTCTGACTCTTCATGACCCCATTTGAGGTTTTCTTGGTGGAGATACAGGAGTAGTTTGCCATTTCCTTCTCCGGCTCATTTTACAGATGAGGAAACTGAGGCAAACAGGGTTAAGTGACTTGCCCAGGGTCATACAGCTAGTAATTAAGTGCTTAATAAATACCTGTTGACTGATTGACTGACTTGGATTATCTTGGGGAGTAATAACACCAATAATCCAAAGCAGTGATTAAAAAAAAAATCAATGCTCTATATTGGCTTTGGGATTCAATCAAAGATCTCTTTGCATTCAACAGCAAATCTTCTTTCAATTTTATTAAATAAAAGAGACCTATTTAGCATGCACTATGGATGGCAGGAGAGGGACTTGTGTTGGAATATTGGCTCTCCTGCTCACTTATGCTGCCTGCCTTTGTGATGCCAGGCAGGTCACCTCATCTCTCTGAAGACCGCAATGTCACCATTTGTAATAAATAAATAAATAAATGGATGGATGGATGGATGGATGGGTGAATGAACAGACAGACAGATAGATAGACAGACAGACAGATAAAATGGCACTGTATCTCATGACTTCTAAAGTCTTTTCCAGCTCTGACTCTGTGATTCTCTGAGCCTGCAGGCACTAGGTCTGTTTCACTCAGACAGACCTTAAAATATGTCTGTTATTCCCTGAGGCTGTTCTCGCCTGTCACTTCACATACTAAAGGAAAGTCAGCTTTGGAAAGCTAAACCCTCTCATATCACAGATCTTAGAACTAGAAGAGCCTTCAATAGGGTAACTGGTCCAGTCTCTTGACTTCCGGCCATAAAGGCATTATTATCCCTATTTGACATATAAGATAACTGAGGCCTGAGGTTATACAGCTACTTAATGACAGAACCAGAACTAGAACCCAGGTTTCTCATCTCTCCAGGAACCATCCTTTTTCTACATTATTTCCTGCATCTAAAAAAGGGCCTTGGACTTCAGTTTCTAAATAAAAACCAACATTCTTATAGCTCTCTTCAATTTGCAAAGGGCTTTCCAAACATCTCATTTGAGCCATACAACAACCCCGTGGGGTAGGTACTATAGGTATTATCCCCTTCCCCATTCTACAGGTGAGGAAACTGAGGCTTAGAGAGGTATGCCTTGCCCATGGTCACACAGCTTGTAAGTTTCTATTTCTTTTCTTTCCTTTTTTTTTTTCCCAAGGCAATTAGGGTTAAGTGACTTGCCCAGGGTCACACAGCCAGTAAGGTCAGAGGTCAAATTTGAACACAGTTCCTCCTGACTCCAGAGCCAGGGCTCTATCCACTGTGCCACCTAGCTGCCCAATTTTTAAGTTTCAGAGGCAAGAGGTGAATCCAGGTCTTTCTGTCACCCTGTCCAGCATGCATTCCATTACACACTACAGTGCTTCTCCAAGGTTCCTTCTAGTTTAAAATCAGATAATCCACATGCAAATAATTATTCACAATCAGAGTCCTTGCAATTGGGAGTCTGGCGAGGGAACTATAGGAGACACTGACACCACCTTCCTCCCCTACTCCACCTCCCACCCCACAAATAACGTTCTAAGGGGGACATGGGGGAGAGTGAAAGGTCTGAAGCTTGTTTCTCTCTCTCTTTACTCCCAGGGAAGTCACCGATCCAGTCAGTGGAGAACAAAGGTAAGTGATGCTTATACTATTCTCCTTGGTGGCCTCTTTCCAAAGGTCTCCCTCCCCAAAACACATAGGAAGAGAGGAGAGGCACGCTGCCAGAGCCCAGGGCAGTCGGCCAGGCAAGTCTGCTCTGCAGGGGGTGGAGCCAGTGCAGTCCTGACCACAAGCTACCTGTCCCTAGACAGGGTGGGTTTAGTAAATGGGGAATGATGGAGGGGTTAAGGCAAGATCAATGTGGTGTAGTGAAAAGTGTGTAGCATGTACCTGAAGTCAGGAAAGAGATGAGATTGAATGCTTATCTCAGACGTCATCTATATGATCTTTGGCAAGGTACCCAACCACTTTAGCTGCATTTTTCTCATCTCTAAAACGGGAATAACAATACCTATTTCATAGGGTCAAAGGAGATGAGAGAAAGGTGGGGAGAAGGGAAGGAAAGAGAAGAAAATTTAGAGCACAAATTTCTCAGATGTGGACAGATAAAAATCACCATATAAGCCTACAGGTTCAACAACCAGGAGTTGGCATGGGGTTACAGGGAAAGAGCCCTAGACTAAGGAGCCAGGAGACTTACTCTCTGCCACCTTCTCTGTGACCTTGGACGAGACACTCCACTTCCCTAACTCCCATGTTCCACATCTGTAAAATGGTGCAGTGGACCAAGATCCTCTCTCAAGTCTTCTCTGCCTCTGAAATTCTATGATTCCAGAATCTTAATCTTTTTCAATTTTTTTTTTGCTTGTTTTCAGCCCTCTCTGTGGATTGGGAAGATAAGGGCCAAGGATCAGAGTGGAAACCTTGACCCCAGGCTACCAAGAATGAAAGCTCCCCCTATCCTCAATCCCTGGAGACCACATCTGATGAGGCCAACCCTTTATCCATGTGTCTGCTAGCCTCCCAGAATCCCCAAATATAATCTCCCACTGGCATTTGACACTGGTCTTGCACTGACACCAAACTGATTGTGTCTTTTTTGAGTATAGAGTACTCTCCTGTCAAACTGCTGCTATGTTAAAATGTGTTGACATCTTGTTGGACGACCTGCTTTTTCCTTCCAAAAACCCTTGGGGGCTTCTTCCTCAGGCACAAGATCTGGGGGGTCTGGTGTTTGTTTGCCTAGCATTCCCACCAAAACCTGGCTCTCTTTGCCAACTGGCTCTATTGTTGCTGTTCTCACCTCCCACCCCTCACCTAAAGGCAACAGAGCCTCAATTCTGTTTCCAATGAGAAAGGAAAAGAGGGAGCTTAAAAGCCCGGATACTCTGGATACTACTCAGTGGCTTGGCAGAGTCATATATGATCACAGACTTAAAGCTAAAAGGAACCCTATAAGTCATCTAGCTGAACCCCTTCATTTTACAAATGAAGAATTGGAACCCAGAGAAGTTATGGCTAGTCCAGTTAGTAAATGTCAGATATTCAAGTGTCTGCCTTACAAGTCTAGGTGAGCCTGGCTAGTTGTGAGATTGTGTTAAGCACTGTAAAAAGAGAATTACTGTACAACCATCATACTCAAAGGAGAGTTCCAAATGTGACTGGGGAGACCACCCCTCCCTCCTCCCATCTCCACCCTCATGGAGCTCCAAGTCTTGGTAAGCAAGACTGTCCCCAATCCCAAGGGCCAATGTGAGGTGACAGTCTCTGCCTGCAAGGGAACTGCCAATCTAACAGGGGAAACCATACACGTGAAACAACTCAAAAACATGTTATAAAACAACATATATGTATCAGCAGGAGCAAAAAGGTAGGTCACAGGTGTTAAGGTCTCGAGTGTCAGGGGTGGGGTGAAATGGAAGATTTTCTGGGAAGAGGGGAGTCTTAAGTCAGCTTTGGAAGGAAGGGAAGGACATGGATCAGTGATGATAAAAAGCAGTTCATGTGCAGGAACAGTGTAAACAACAGTGCAGAGGCAAGAGGTAATAAAACACATGGGGGAGGACACAGAGGCCCTGTCCTGCCCACAGCTGGCAGGTCTCCTCATTGGCCCCATGAGAAAGCAACCCAGGTGCTCTACTGCTGCCTGCCCTGAGATGACTATCAACTGCGCCTGTGGACTCAAGATATCCAGACCTTTATTTTATTACCATGCACCCTGGGGTGGAACATAATTGCATTCATAGCTCAGTGCTCCCTCGCCCCTAAAACTGAGATGGTTGGAAGAGGAATCCTGACCCACCTAGGCATTTGTGAGAGTGGGTGATGCTGCCTCCCTCCGGCCTTAGCATTATTCCCCAAGGCCTCTAAATGGCCTCTCCTTCAATCCAAAACATTTTGGCTGAGTGGCACTCAGGGTCTATAGAAAGGGGACTGGTTTTCTTAGTGGCCCAGACACAGGGCCTCGGGCACCAGGGAGATTTTGGGTATAACTCCTGACTGGGCCATCTAACTTCAGAGAAACCCCAACTTGGCTCCCTAATCCTAGCTAGCCATCTCTAATGTGCTTAAGATCCTGAGTGGACCTGGGTCAAAATGGGGTGGCACAGTATCATCTGGGCCTACCACTGGACACACACTCAAAATATGACCTGCTGAAGAGGATCATGAGCGTTATTTTGCCGTATGGAAGATGATAGTAAAACCAGTTCAATAAATCTTTATCAGCTTTCTTTGTGCCCAGCTATGTGCTTAGTAGGCATTGGGGTGTGGAGGAGAGTGAATACAAAAGGTGCAGAAAATGGACTCTCTGACTTTGAAGAGTTTACAATCTAATTAGGGAGAAAAAGTTGAAGAAAATGGAGAACTAAATATGACAGAATAAAATAAAGTGCAAAATGGAATACAAGCAAGGAGCTTTATTCTTTCGGTTTATTGTTTCATGTATTAAACAGATAGTGCTGTGGGGAGTCCATAGGAGGAGTTATTGGGGGGAAGATGTACAGGAGAGGAGATTTGAACTGGGTCTTAAAGTGAGTAAACCTGCTTCATATTACAGAAGCACATTTTGTGGAATAACATGAAATAAGATGGGCAACTAGGTGACAAAATGGATAGAGCACCAGGCCAGGAGTCAAGAAGACTCACCTTTCCGAGTTCAAACCCAGATACTTTCTTGCTGTGTGGCCCTGGGCAAGTCACTTAACCCTTTTTGCCTCAGTGTCCTCATCTATAAAATGAGCTAGAGAAGAAAATGGTAAAACTCTCCAGTATCCTTGCCAAGAAAACTCCAAATGGGGTCACAAAAAGTCGGACACAATTGAAACGAATGAACATGAAATAAGATTGGATAGAAGAAACTTTATATATAGATACAGATATATATTACACGGGATCAAATTACAGAGGGCCTTGTATTTGAATGCCAGAATAAAAACTTTGGACTTGAGCCAATGGGCAAGAGAAAACCATCACTGGTCTTTGAGCAAAGAAATAGAATATGATCAAAGTGGAGTCTTAAGAGTGAATGGCTATTCTGCCATTTTGTCTTAATGACTTCCAGAGCAAAGGGGGAAGCAGTAGATGGAAAAGTTCTAAACTAGAAAACAAAACAAACCAAAAAAAAAAAACCAAAACCACAGGGCCAGAAACTTGTCACCTCTCATCTGGAAAGTTCTCTACTAGAGGGATGGGAATTAGAAACAAGAATTGTTTCCTGGAGCAAGTTGGGAGGGGTGTTTTTGGAATGAGACACAACTTAGTACAAGGTAAGAGACAGAAGTGGGACAGCCAGACAAAGGAAGCTTTGAGCAGCTGTGTCTGGCAGGAGTGGAGGTGGTGGGGTGGTGGGCTGGGGTGCAAAGCTTGTCTTCTTACTGACAAGGTGCAAAGCCCTGAGCTGAGCCGACTTTGGACACACCTTGCCTCCTATGACAGGTAGCCAGCTAATAGAAGCCAGTCTTGACATCTCCACGTGCATTTCCATGAATTAAGGGTTGGAGATTTAGGAGAGCTTTGGTATACAAGGAAAGTGAAGCAGGATGCTTTCAGCCACAAACACAAAACTAAAAATGACCGCACACTTGGCAAGGCCCACTGCTGGCTGCCTGGGAGACAAGTTGCTTGTCAGACTGAAGTCGTCTATATTTGATCTTAGAACATTTGGGAGAAGCAGTGGAGTTCAAGTTGTGCAAGAGCCTGGGCTATTTTCTCCATTCTTGGGCACAAATAAACAACCCTTGCCCCCAAACAAAGGGTGACACCACAGCGCTCAGCTTTGGCAGATGGATTGCACAAGGTGGAAAGGGGCAGGGAGTCTGTACAAAGAACATTTTTGCCACCGTGTACTCATTTCTTCCTCTTCTCAGGACATCTGTGTACCTTCATTAGCACTTGGTAAAGAATAGCACAGAGAATGTGGACAGTCGGACTGCCCCCAGCAGCAAGGACCTGGAGGAGGTCATGGAGGCTCCCTCCTTTCAAGTCTGGCACCTAGCAACATGCTACGTGGAGGGGGGAGGCTGGAGATCTGAGAGCTCTGTTAGGGTTTGTTTTTTTTTCAGTATTAAAACTTCATGGTTCCCAACTTGGAATTTCTAGGCTAACAAACTCTAACACCTGTCAAGTGTCCATTACTTGGCAAAGGGTTTTCCAAATTTTATTTTCCCCATGTTACAGTTCCAATGACCAGCCCAAGGCCAAACAGTAGCAAAGCTAGGACTGAAATCCAGGTGCTTCCTGCTCCTTGCTTAGTAGTCTTTTCAATTAGACAATGCTTCCTACAACTAGAACCTCCTCGAAAAACTCAGTGCTGCTGCCAGTTTGACTTCCAACTTGATAATCTCTCTAGAAACAGTTGTTGGAGGGTAGTAAAAACCAGTGGAACAAGCCCTAGATTTAGAACCAGATTTCAGTTCTGGCACTTACCTGTGTGACCTTGAACAAGTCCTTTAATCTCTTTTGGCTTCCTTGGCTATGAAATGAGGGGGTTGGACTTGATACAGTCCTGTTCAGCTCTGAATCTATAACCCTAACTATTTCCAGTAGTCAGAGAATCAAAGAATCAAAGTCACCTTATAAAATGTGCACACCATCATAAATAGTATTTAAAAATGGAGGGGACTTTTAGAAAGTCATCTTGCTCAAATTTTACAGAGGGAAAAACTGAGTGGTAGAGCCGAGATTCGAACCCAGATCCTAACTCCAAAACCAGCATCTTCTCACTGCGTCACACTTTGCCTTCCTCCTGAGACAGAGACTTTGAAGGTTGGCTCCTAGGTAAATTTTAAGGCATGGCACATGTTTGTTTGTTTTGTTGTGTTTTCTTCCTGTGCTCATTTAGGAACGACATATAGCACTAAGACCAAGGATACCAGATGTATTGTGAAGTGGGGCAACTAAATCCATGACATGGTAAGAACCGAAAACCCCAATGACTTAGTACTGTTTCCAGGAATACCAGTGCAGTGAAAAAAACACCTGAGTTTGAGTGAAATTGGGGTCTCCAGAAAAGAGTCCAAATTCTGGCTGTCACCTGCGTGACCTTGAGCAGGTCACTTCAACTCTGGGCCTCTCAGGTTCCCCTCCTCTTATAAAATGATTAGGTTGGATCAGATCACCCATAAGGTCTCTTCCAGTTTTAGGTCTATGCTCCTATGGTCATATACCTCAGCCCTCTTAAATGAGGAAGAAGAGATACGTCAGAAAGAGCTCTTCTGGCTCTGGAGTCAGAGGCCATGGGTTCAAGATCCATTTCTGACATTTACTGCCTGTGAGACTTTGGGAAAGTCCTTTGGCCTGTTTCCTCACCTGCAAAATGAAGGGGATGGGCCAGAAGCAAGCAGTACGGGGGCCCAGCACAACCAGTCCTCCCTTCCTTCACAACTATACTAAACCTGTAGATGGTAGGTCAGAACCATCATTTAGCAAAGAGCAACTCATCTCATCCTCCTCCTTTAAGGCAGCTCACTCTTATTTTCCCCTGTATTAGCTTCAACAACCAAATCAAGGTCATGAAAGTTGGGAAAATTAAGGTCCATGGAAATTAAATGATTTACCCAAGATTACAAAGTGGTGGCAAAGGTGTCCTGTCTCCCAGTTTGACAAGGTAGCTCTAGTCCAGGGTTTCTTTACCTTGGGGGTGTATGGATAGATTTCAAGGGGCCTATTAACTTGCATGGGGAAAAAAAGTTACATTTTTAGTTTCACCTCTGAAATTGACCATTTCCTTCAATTATGAATACAATGGTATTCTAAGAAGGGGTACGTGGGCTTCACCCGTCTGCCAAAGGGACTGATGACACAAAAAAGGTTAAGAACTAAAAAATGCTACTTAGCCAAAGGCAAGAAGGAAGGAAGGAAGGAAGAAAAAATGAACAGATGTAGAGATGAAAGGAGGGAAGGGAGGAAAGGGAAGGGAGGAATAGAGGGAGGGAGAGAAGAGGGGAAGGGAGGGAAGGAATGGAAAGAATGAAGGAAAGAAGAAAGAGATAAGAGATAATCATCAGGGCTATATGCTCCCCTACTTGCTGAATATATGACTTTCTCTTCCTCCATTAAGTCTAAGCAATAAAAACCAGTGATCTATTTTGAAGAATAGGACTCTGTGCAGTATTACATAGGAGAGGACAAATGGATAGACCCACCATGGAATCCAAACAGCTTGCCTTCCTCCTGAGACAGACAACTTTGCTCCTAGGTCTAACTTAAAAATCTCACTTTAATAGTCCTTGAACCCCAGTGTACTGGAAAAAGCTCTGAACTTGTAATCATAAAGACTCAGAAAACTTGAGCCCTGACTTTGCCATTTACTAGCTATATATCTTAAGAAAGGCATTTCCCTTCTCTGAACCTATTTTCTCATCTGTAAAATGGAGTTGGACTAGATAATTTTTTAAGCCTCTTTCAGCTCTAACATTCTGTGATTAGTGAAATTCAAATTTCTGATTCTTTATTTGAGGAAGAGTCGTTCTCTCGTGCAAAAGTGAAGATGCTGTCCAACTTTGAAGATGGCAAAAGGAGGTGAAACCTCTACCATCAAGAGGCTATGAAAAATAGAAAAATCTTGTTTAGAGACAGATACAAGAGGCCCAGAGGCACAGCACACAGACCTATGGTAGGAAGACCCTTATTTTTCCAACATCTCCCCACATCCCAGCATCAACAGAATCTTCCTGGCCTGTATCAGCTACACATTTAAAGAAGAAGCAAAAGGCCCATGCTGTTGGAAAGGGTGTAGAGCCCGTAACATCTTTCTTTTGCCTTTTCCAGGAGAGGGAGGCGATGATAATAATCATAACTACTAACACATATATATCGTTTACAATGTGCCAGACGCTGTGCTAAGCACTTTACAATTATTGTCTCACTTGATCCCCACAACAACCCCAGACAAAACGGGCAGAAGATATGAGGCACTCTAGTGGAAAGAGCACCGGGGGCCTGGAATCAGAGGTTCTAGGTTCCAGTTGCATTCTACCATTCGCTACTGGTGTGATCATGAGGAAGTCACTTCTCTTTGGGCTTCCTCATTTACCAAATGAGAGGGGCTGGACTGGATGACCTCAAGTTCTACTCAGCTCTACATCTACGCTTCTATGAGGAAAGCGGCAGGATGGGGAGGGCCTGCTCACCCTGTCTACCTCCAACCAGATTAAACTAGCGGTTCTCAATGAAGAGGACAGGAATCAAAGAACTAAAAACAATCTTACCCACTGGTCACAAGGAGTTTTATCTCAAGATCATTAGGGCAAGGTGCTCAAGTCACGGTTCATTTCCTACAGACGCCAGCCACACAGGGGGAAAAAAAATAAAAAACCTAGTTTCATGGTCAAAGACTTGACTCTTCCACCCTTGTCACTCATCTCCCAGATGTGGAAAGCTAGGTGAGAGGATACACATGGCTTGGCACAACATGTACCACTGGAAAAACAATCTACAGTGTATGCTGTACCATCAGGGGACCGAGCACCATCACCTTCAATAAAGAACACACATTAGTGGCCCCAAACGAGCCCATATGAAAGCCTCAGCAAGAAAGAAGATTTTAGAGCAGAGAACATGCTTTATTGAGAAATAGATACAGAACCGCACATTCTACCACATGTGGAAAAGGGTTCAGCTTCTGTGTAAGAAAGGCCTATACCCCTCAGGAGAAAATCCCCAGCCAGCTTGCTTCTGTAATCGACATTCTACAGTGACAAGGAAGCTTGGGGCTGGGAGGAAAGGGAGGGGAGCCGCCACTGAGCATGCTTGAAACCAGCCCCCCACAAACCCACGGTGATTATAAATAGTGTATAGAAGTGACAGGAGCAAGGCACGACTGACCACAGGTTAGGGGTTGTGGTGAGGGCTCCACATCAAGACAACAGTATTGCAGGAGACCAGCAAGGGTGACATGTCAAACATCAAAGGCTGCTCGGAGATAGTACATATGGAGACTGGCGAGAAGTGAGCCAGAATGTCTCATTCTCTCCCCGAAACACTTTAACAACATCAAAAACAGAAGTGAATTGTAGACCAGAAAAAGCAGGGGAAGGGGGTGGGGCTGGGAAGGGTAGCATCTCAGAAAGGGTAAAAGCGCTTTTGTTCTCAAAGGGTATGAGGTGCTGCCACCAGAGGAGCAAACTCACCATATGGTGGAGGAGGCTGCTATTACTTTGACTTGCACGGCCACAACGGCAGCAGCAGACAAAGGATTGTTTAGTCATTTTCTCCTCCTCTGTGGTTGTTGGGACAAGGTTAATGCAACCAGTGTAAAAGTAAGGGTGTTCTGCATGAGCTCCCACCAGCATTTGCTACGACCCCACAGAGAAGGGCAAAGGACTGTACTGGGCCAGAATGGTACTGGAGGGGAAAAGAAGTATGGAATAGAAAGAATAAGCTAAGACACAATGTAAAAAATGAGTACTGGAAAGGGTCTTAGGGACAGCCACTGTGGAAGAGGGTAAAGTCTGGAAAGGCCATTGTTTCTGCTCTTTGTTCTAGGGAACTTCCCTGACAGTGTGGCAGGGAGGCCAACGTTCCCTCCCCTTCATCAAAACAAGTAACCTTCCCTGGAAGTGGTCCCAAATTACAGCACAAAATCACCATGTGCTGCTAAATTCGTCTTCTCCTCCCCAACCTCCACCTTGCACTGGTGCTTAAACTAACCCCCAGCCCTGGAGAGCCTGATGGGGGTTTCTTAAAAGGGGTGGAAGGTGGAAGTGTGTTAGAAGTCCTTAAATCAAAACAAAAGAACTAAGAAGGTCAAAAACAGGTTGAAAATGCAATGTGGCTTAACCGTGGCCATCTCCCCCACACTCTGCCTCCTTCCTGACCCTCTGAAAGAGACCTGGGGAACTGTCAAGGTGAGGATGGAAGTAACTGGGTTCAAAAGGGAACAGGAATGATTCTGCTCAGCCCTGAAGGAGCACTATTATAGACAGTTTAAAGGACACAACACAACCTGGTGGGGCTTGAAATGTGAGGGGGGAACCAGTGACTGGACAGGTACAGTACCACATCCGAACTCCTTGGGTCAGTGCTTATGTGGGAGCTTCAATCGAGTCCAATACAGATGCATTCCAGGCAACCTCACTGAGGCCGAAACAATAGTTCCTCAGAACCAGCGTCTGCATTTTACACAAAGGGTCGGAGCCAGGACAGTCCCAAGGGGGAATGGCCTTCCCAAAGGATACTGCACATGCCAATCACGACGGTAACAGAAATGGACAGCCAGATCCCAAGGGGGCTTCCTACTGCGGGGGTTCACTGGCTCAGGGATCCCCAGCCAGCTTAAGTTCCTTTGGGAGGGGTCCATTTCAAACAGCTGGGATCCATGGTCTTATTGGTGTTGGATCTCTTTGCCTCTTTGGCTATCCACTCATCGATCAAGTCCTGAGAAAAGTGAAGAACACAAAGACACAGGGTCACCCAAGGGCTTCCCCACATGCAGCACCCACAAGCTGAACCCACAGTTCAGAAACAAGGACCACAATACTCAACATGTGTTCAGACTTTCTACTTTCACAACCCTCATCTTTATCTGATTCTCACAGCAATTCGGTAGACTTGGTAAAGTATCATCCCCACCTTCCTAATAAGGCAGGAGGTTCACTGAAGTTAAGGGAATTGCCCAGGGTCACACAGTTGGTCACTAAGAGAGGCAAGTGGGATGAGAACCTGGGTCTCCTCACTCCTTCAACTTCCCATTCCAAGATTATTCAAAACTTGAGGAGAAAAATCAACCAGATGTCCCATAAATATAATTAGATTCTCTCTTGTTGAAATTTAAAATCATTTTTTCATGTTCTGCCCTCAACAAAGACAGAAAAAAAAAAATCAGTCACCTTTCTTTCATCCTAAATTAAAGTCATGGATGGGTAAGGGTAGCAAACTAAACCATCTCTAAGAGGCCAAGGGTCCATGGCTGACAGATCCCTCTCAAAAGAAGCCATCTCCCAGCAGCAAAGTTTCCTATCCCTGGGAGATAGAAATTCTCCCAAAGCACAGACTGGAGCTTCGCAACTCACACTGGCCAACACAGAGACAGACCTAACAAAAAGTACTGGTAATGAAGAAGGAGATTAATTTAAGGAGGAGGCAAAAGTCAAGAACTATAGTAAGCTAAAGAAATGAAGACTGAAAGAATCGCTATGTCTCTCCTAAGGACAAATCTGGCTATTGTTAGATAAAATTCCACACCTTATTCCATTGAATCCCAAACACAGACTGTTCCATCCAAGCAGGTGAAAAAAATCTTACCTGTCTCTTTAGAACCAGGTGTTTGCCTTTCCAGTACTTGAGCATCTGAAGGGCCTGCAGGGTACTAACAATGTCCACAGGGTTCACAGCAGTCTCCTGGCTGATTTCTGTAACCCAAGATTCCATCAAGGACATGAGCACAGAGATAGGAGGAACACTATCATTACCACCATCCCTCCCTTCCTTAAATATCAAATGTAATTCAACTGGATTCAGAATCCTGCCTTTTATATTGAATTCCAACATATCTAAAGAGCACTAAGTTGTGGTCTTCAGGTGAGTTCTGAAAGCTGGTACAGGAAAAAGGGAGTTACACGTGATAGGGAACAAGTGAACTATCTCACCCTGGCATCACTCTCTGGGGGATACCATGCTCTATTTTCTCATCATAATCAGCGCACAGTTCATACAGCCGAGTGCTACAGAATACTGTGTTAGCAGATCTGAACAATAGGAAGAAAGAAATCTATCTTTTGGAGGCTTTGAAAGAAGGATTGGCACAAGTGGCTAGCCATCAAGATGTGGAAAAGCACCTCGTGCAACCAACACCCTTCACAAGGAATTCAAAATGTTGACCCTTCACAACTTTACAAATTTATGAAGCTGCCGGGGCCTCTACGGGCTCCCTCTGGTTCTAAAGCTAGGATCCCATGATCCTCAGTGCTTACCTCATCTTCCTCGCTCTAAATGAGACTCCAGCAAAGAGGACTTCATGACCTTCTTAGGGTCACATGCCCATTAGACAAAGGTTAAGACACCTCTGCTGTCAGCCACCTATCTCTGCTGCCTTAGAACTCCACGTGTTCTAGAAGCCTACCTTTTATAGAGATTTCTTTGCCTTGAAAATTGTGCAAATATCGAAGCAGCACTTCTTTCCAGTAACTCCGGTAGCTGATGAGGCCCAGATCAGACAGTGGGCGTTCTGGGGAGCCAACCTTTTCTTCTACTTTGGAAAGCAAATAACCTGCCAAGGAAAGCAAAATCTGCATTCACTGACTCTCCCTAGACCTAAATTCCCCATTGGTGACACCAAGAGACAACATGATGCCATGGAACAAATTTATGAATAAATAATAGTCAACCCCACTGCTCACTGGGGGTGGGAGGATGGTCCACTTAGAAAGAGGGAAAATAATCCAACTCATTAATCAGGCCCTGGTTAGCCAATCATAGGTACCTACATTTCTGACTGAAGAAAATCACTTGATGGGCAGCGAGTGTTATACACTGTTATATTTAAATAGCAAATAGTATATTTAACAAAGAGTTATGGTAGGCAAAAAAGCCACTACTGCCTCACCTGAGCACAACTAACTACATGACCCTGGACAAGTCACCTAACACCTCTCATCGCAACAGCTCTCAGATTTGTTTCCAAATCTATAAAATGGGGATAATAATAGTACCTACCTCACAGAGTTGTTGTATCAAATGAGAGAATAGATGTAAAGTATTCTACAAACTTTAAAGCACTATATAAACATTAGCTCTTATTATTAAAATACCAGAGCCCATTAATCAGCTACCTTAAAAAAGGTTACATAGCATAAATGCCAATGAAGAATGATCCCACAGCAATGTCCCCAAGGAACCAGTGATAGCAGATATTCTTGGTAGAATACTCTCCCTATATTCCTGCCTTTCCTACCTCTGTGCATAAAGATCGAGTGTTCACCAAATAACTTAGACATCATCAAAATCTCTCAGAATGGACATCCCTATTTTAACTGTTTTATGTGAATCCTGTCTCTATCACATTAGGAAGACCTTGAAAATAATACTGAAGCTGAGGGTGTTGGAACAGATGATCTCAAAAGTCCCTTCTAGCTTTAAATCCTGTGATGCCTATCTCCTTCAGCCTTTGATTTTACTTCACCCCCCCACCCCTACCTACAGCCAGGTCTCAACACAGTATGTACTCAATATGTGCTACGTGGATTGATATTTCAGCACTATCATGATCACAACAAACACACACATGCACACACACATGCACACACACACACACACACACACACACACACACACACACACACACAC
>NW_020954579.1:5932664-5961804 GCF_900497805.2 Vombatus ursinus | reverse complement strand
CACACACACACACACACACACACACACACACACACACACACACACACACACTTACTGAAGTCAATGAGCATCTTGCCATAGCCTTGTCGCATGTACTGAGGCATGGTAAGGATGCAGGACACATTGTAATTGAGGAATGAATTCTTTTCCTGAAATCAAAAGGAAATATATCAGAAAATCACAGGCATTTAGAACTAAAGGAGTCAGCAAGTTGGCTCAAGCCCGCCATGCCATATGCATGAGGGAAACAACTTTCACCAGGGAAGAGGAATGAGAGTTACCCGGCTAGTTGGCTAGCCCATTCCACGATGGCACAAGCTATTAATCCAGGGGTTTCCAGAGCTTGGAGACTTAAGGCTTTAGCTCCATCATCAAAAAAGGGCTGACTCTGGCCCTTTTGCATCGTGTAGTGAGTAGGGGTGAAGCTGTGCAGACTGATGAGTCAGCCAGCTCCCCTCATTAAAGAGTAGCTTCAAAAGGAGGCAGTCTACTAGGGAGAGGGCAATACAGACAATAATCCCTGCACCCTGGATTTCCCTCGGAGCTGGGGAAGTCCAGATGTTTGAAGGCTGAAGTTGGTTTATACCCCCTAAGAAAACAAGGACACTGTCACAAAGAAGTCTAAGGCAGTCCAGCTCAGGAGCTGGGCAGCAGCTCCCAAGCTAAGACCACAGAGAGAGCAAAGATTAAAGAGATGTTCCCTCCCATCCAACTCCTACCCCACAAAGATATGCACTTGTTAGTTACCAAGCAGGAGCCCTGGTCCAGTCATAAGCAGGTAACCCTGGCAAGCACACCCTGAAATGAGGGAGTTCTAATAAAGAAATGGACATTTTTACTAGACAACCTCTGGTACGTCTCTGTAGGAAGAGTTGTGACAAATCCTGAGATAGTCCCACAGTTTCAAGATTTAATAACTGATACATGGTTTATATCAGATAACTCCTCCCAATAATTAGACGCATAATTTACACCAAGTCATAAATACTCCTAACCTTGGAGAAGTACCCAATCAGGTGACAGCCAGTATTGTCAGCTTCTGTCATGACATAGAAGAGGAAGGGCTCCACATCATAATACAGCGTCTTATGGTCCAGGAAGAGCTTGGCCAGCAGGCAGAGGTTTTGGCAATATATCTGAAAGCAGAGAGAGATAAGAGGGACTGTGGTTCATCAGGCTAACAGGTTTAAGACTGAAGCTAAGACCCAACCATTTCAGTTATGCCTAATGAAACAGAAAGGTGGGCATTCTGGTCACATGGTTGGGAAGGGTCTGCTGTTGGGATAGGAGAGAAAATTTCAAAGCATGATCAACATGCTGAGGAGCAGAGAGCCAAAAGCTAGGGATACTCTCACATAAGAGATCTTTATATCCAGCCCCAGATTCTCTCCTGAGTTCTAGTCCCACAACTCCCTACTGCTCATAGGATATTTCAAACTAGATATTGCTGAGATCTACATCTCACACTCAACATAACCAGAACAGAATTCACATTTTGCCCCACCAAAACCACACCTCTACCAATGTTGATGTTATCTTTAACTCCTCATTCACTCCACATGTCCAGTCTCTTGCCATTTCTACCTCTACAACATCGTTAGCACCCAACTGGTTCTCTTTCCTCACATGACCACCATCTTTGTTCAGGTTCTCATTACCTCCACTTGGATTACTGCAATGGTCTCCCTGCCTCAAGTCTTCTCAGTCCAATCCATTCTTCTCACTGCCACCAAAGTGATGCTCCTTAATCACAAAACTAATCCCATACCTCCCTTACTCAGTAAACTCCAGAGGTTCAACTCCAGTTTGGCTTTTAAAGCCCCCCACAACCTGTTCCCAACCTATCTTTCTGGCTTCATTATTTATTACTCCCTTTCCCATACTCTACAGTCCAACTAAACTGGCTTTGTTTCTGTTCCCTCTCTCCAAGCTTTTGTATTAGCCATCACACATGCCTGGAATACGCGTCTTCTTTCCTCACCTGTACCTCACAGAATCTCTCACTTCCTTAAAGAAACAACTCAGACACCATCTGCTAAAGGAATCAACCGTTGCACCTACCAATGGCTATTGTCTTCTCTCCCTAACTATCCTGGATTTACTTTGTATACACTTCTATATGCAAATATCTCCCCTGAAAGACTGTAAGGTCCTTGGGAGTAGGAACTGTTTCATCTTTGGCTTTGTATCTCTAGCATTTAGCATACAACAAAAACACGACAAATGCTTGTTAAGTCAGACAAGAAAGAAGATAGAGTTAAAAAAACGGGCTCAGGATCTCTAATATTTGGTAACCTTGGGGCAAAGAGGAAACATTAAGGCTAAAGATATAAAGCCGGAGAAAGAAGGGTGAATGGACAAGCCTGACCAAATCAGCCCAGCCTACTTCCATACCTGCTAATATGTTCTGAAATAACTAAAGCAGGTTTATCTTCAGAGTTAGTATTTGGTATGGTATAAAGAAAATACTATTTGGTTCCCGGGAAAGAATCAGAGCATAACAGTCTCTTCTCTCTCTGAGGGTGCATAACACCATTTCTGCTCCTGGGTCAGTCACCTCCTTTTTTACCTTGTTCTTTTTGCCGTCAACTTCAAACACAGAAATGGAGCCTTTACGATAGATCTCATCTCCTGGTGGATGTTTCCATACGCATTTTGCCTATAAGAAAAGGAAATTCCCATCAGAAGTACAATGCCACTCAAAGTTTAAAGGTAAAACAAAAGCTGATTAGCTGAGCTGAGTGGGAGACTTTAGGCTAGAAGGCAGCTGGATACACACTTAGGGAGAACACCGACTGTCCCATAAAAGAGCTTATTTCCTAAAGTAACAGCTTCTGAAGTTACTACAAACTCCTATTTTTGCTGCAGCGTCGACTAAGTTTTCTGGCACCGTTTCATCACAGGAGATTAAAATCATCCACTACGTAAATGCCAGTTAAATACCCCTGCAATAATATAAAATCCCTCCTGCCATTAGGAAACGCATAAGCAGCTTAGTTCTGGCATGTTAAAGCTGCCAAGTACTTTACTATCACCTTTTCCAGCAACTTCCTAACCCCATCTGAGTAGGCAGGTTCCCCATCTTTCAATGAGGAAACTAAGCTATAATGTAATCATGTAATTATTAAAAGAAAAAACCCTTCTCGGCCACAAGAAGAATTAAAAAAAAGTTGTTCTGTGGCTCTCAGAAAAGGCTGACAATCCCATGCTTGGAAACCAGTTTGGAAATATTTGGGAGTGTCCCTGACCACTAGGGGGCACTAGCTGCCTCTTTTCTTATCCTGCGTCAAACAATTAACACCATTGGCTACGTGGTTTGGGTTTCACAAAATTTAAGTGCGAATAGAATTTTTAAAATTCAATCTCATTTTAAAATACACTAGAGGAGCTTGCTATTAGAAAGAAAAGGGATTCCTTCTGCAAAACAAAGCAGTGTGCCCTTATTTTTGTGTAGCATGGAATAGAGGAAAGACTGAGGGACAGAACATCTGTCTTCTAGTCTCAGTTTTTCCAGCTGTAGTTCTTCTAGCTGTATGACTCTGGGAAAAATCACAACCTTTCTACCTCAGTTCCTCAAACATAAAATGAGGGGGCTGGCCTAAACGATGTCTAATGTCTCTTCCAGTTCTAGTATTCTGGTTCAAAACCCAAGGTTACTTCTGCTCACATATCCTCTTTCCTGCAGGCTACTATCAGCCTACTCCCTAGTCTAAGAACTAAGCCATGGTGCTATGGATTATTTACAGCTAGAATGGGGAAGAAAAGGGGCCATAATATTATTATCATACTGAAGAAGGGGCTGGGGAAGGCGGAGGGAGACAGGTGTAGGTGCCAACCAGGAGTGGTGGCACAAGGAAGGGAAATCAGGGAGGATATCATGAGAAACAGGCTGGATCTCTAGCATCTGAGAGTGTTTTAGGGGCAGATGAGAAATATTAAAGGAGGACATTGCCCACCCCATTCAACTTCCTTCTCCCACTCACAAGACACTTTAAATGGCACAGTATAATTTCAGGAACAAGAAGAGACTCCTCAAACAATGGCTCCCACAACTCTTAGTGTTGCTGCAAATTCCTTTAAAAGGAAGTGTTACCCATGCTATCAACTGCAATCGCTATCTCAGACGGTCTTAAGTTTTTTTGTGGTAAAGTACCGGAGGACACATTATCAGGAAATGATAGATGTGTCAAAACAAAATGTAGCAATTAAAACATTTTAAAATTTCTTTTTGAGAAGATAAAACATTCTATCCTGGAATGAGAGATGAGAAGTTAAAAAATGCAGATACCTGAGTTAATATAGTCACATATGACATTCAGTCAAAATATAAACAATACTGAATCCTTTCCTATTTTGAAGTAGGAAGATGTATAAAGAGGAGGGGAGAGTACAGCACATTATGCTGATTTCACAGTTTTACCACAATCTGACCCAATTTTTATATTTATCTGTGTGTGAACAATAGAAGTAGGCGACAAAGATGTTTCAAGTTCAATGTCTTCCTGTACTTGCTAAGTGGGTTAGTGAACAGAACGCTAGACTTGGAGTCAGGAAGACTTGACTTTGAATCCTGCCTCAGATATTTATTAAATATATCAGATATTCTGGACAAGTCACATAACCTCACATCCTTGGTCTCCTCATCTGTAAGATGAGGATAATAATATCATGTACCTTGCAGGGTTGTTGTGAGGACACAAGTGAGATAATGTGGGAAGTGCTTTACAAACCTTAAAGAACCATAAACATGTTAGTTATCATAATTTTGGGTGAAAACTCTTTAGACCTGAGTGTCACTAACTGGACCAAGCAATGCTACTAAATGCCATGTCCATGTCTGTGTCCACGTGTGTGTGTATGCATGTGTGCGTGTGCGTGTGTGTGTGTATGTGTGTGTGTGTAAGGAGAGAAAAAAGGGAAAATAATCAGATCAGCAAAAAGAAAGGAAAACAAACCATTGTAGATTATGAGGAGAGTGTAAACAGCTTCCTCAGGTACTACTCAATGGCAACTACATCACAAACTGCATACTCCTGGGTTGGAATTAACCTTCTCCCGAGGCCTTATTAGCTACATATTATCTGTAGATTTCAAACGCCCATTAACATAAATAATTAAACCTGGCTCTAATGCACCTGCAGTCCACAATAAATTCCTCAGAAACCACAACCAAAGTTTGTATACTGGTTGTAAAGAGGCTTACCATGTGTCGACGAAGTATAGTTTGGCTCTTCATGTATTTGAGACAGAATTCGCACATGTAGAGCCGTCCTAGGCGTGCATACTCTTCCGGGTAGGGAGAGTGGTACCAGGTATCTAACTCATATCGGCCAAAGGCAATTGTTTTAATCATGTTGCTGCCCTCCGTGATTTGGCCCTGCAGCCGCAACTTCTCCTATTATCAGGCAAGGAAACAAAAGCCAGGAGAAGATTGGAATTCAACATCATTGTAATCCTCAATATCAGAAAGCCCATAACCACCTAACTACACTTAACACTGTGCCTGTGCTACCTATATCAAGTTAGCATCTGTAAGTGGAGACAAATTCGCTGACATGGACAAACATAACTGACTGGCTATACATACACACACAGCATGTGGATATCATCTTTGTATTTATATTATCTTTGCACTACAAGTATTTTATTTCATCTGGCATTCCCTAGCCATCAGAATGAAAGGCCCTTATAAATATGAAAGGAGGTACAATGACTAAAAGATCACCTACTGCAATTCAAAACCCAAAACGGTTCTGGATTCTTGATTGCCGAATTACTCCCCAATTACCATAGCTGAGAATTGGCTGTAAAAATAACTCTTTATGTCTATCCATCTGTATATCAAGGTCAATATGAAAAGGAAAGCAAAGGAAGAAGTAAAAGGGGAGCCATGGAAGTTCCACCCCTAGAAGGTACAGCCTCAAAAAACAAGCACATTTCTTCCAACAACTTAAGAATTACTATTTAATGTTGGAAAAGAGAAAAACTGCCCGTGTGTCTGTTTTGGTTTAGACCTGTGATTTTATCCTTGTGGAGGTCACCAACCCTCACAGAGATGGACCACTCCTTTATAAATTACTGTCCTAGGCAAACCCATGATTCCAGAGGACTGAAGAGAATCATGCTACACATCTCTTTCCAGAGAGGAGACGAATTTAACAGAATGAGATTCACATTTCTGGATGTGATCAATGTAGAAATTTATTTTGCTGGACTATATGTATATGTTATGAAGGTTTTACTTTTCTTGTCTTTTTTGTTCAATGAGGGAGAGGATGGAGAAGAAAAAAAATAATTGCTAAAAATTAAAATAAAATTTTAAATAAAAAAACTTCTATAATGAAAAAATATTTACTATTTAAACCTGTTATTTCTCCCTCACTCAAAAGTTCAGTCTTCCAAAAGAGCATGTGCTAGTCCAGTTTTTTTATAATTTTCTGCAGTGACAGAGCTCTTCACTTTAAGTAAAATTTCACTGAAACACTTGTAGAAAGTTTTTTTTAAACTGATTTTAAATTCCTACTATGAATGGCACCAAATAGTATATCTGACTTTTAAAAAATCTTTTTGAAGGGGTAGCTAGGTAGTACAGTGGATACAGCTCTGGCCTTGGAGTCAGGAGGACCTGAGTTCAAATCAGGCCTCAGACACTTGACACTTACTACCTGTGTGACCCCGGGCAAGTCACTTAACCCCGACTGCCTCACCAAAAAGCAAAATATATGTATGTGTGTGTGTGTGTGTGTATACACACACACACACACCCCTACCTTTTAAGACTAATTTATTCCAAGCTGACTAGCAATAGTTGATATAGTCAAAAAACAAGTTATACTAACATCAGAAGCTGAAAAAGGGAAGAGTGTGACTGAGAGCAGAAGTAGTAGGCCATGGGAGTAGTATTCAGATAATCAATGTCACTAGGGCAATAACAAACAGACCTACTGACAGAAAAGAGAATGACCAAGAGATGACCATGACAGAACAGAAAGAAAAACACCAACACACCATCACACAGCAGCCTGGGACTTTTTAAAGGGAAAAGTCCAGTTCCGCACACTTACAGTCCCTGCAGCACCACAGGAACGTTCTAACTCACAAGGACACAGACACCTGATGGCACTCCATTGAGGGACCTACAGAGCTAGCTAGCAATACCCCTCCAAAGGCATCCTTGGATATGCACAGCTTTGATGGTTCACAAAAACCCTGAATCATGAAGGAGGAATACCAAAGATAATTTATCCTAGGGAAGAGAAGAATGTAATACATTGTGGAACTATATGGTCCCCATCTTGCAAAAAAGGGTTGAGTTCCAAAGGGCTGCAGGTAAATTTGTCACTGTATAAACTTGTTTTAAATATATGTAAAAACAATTTTTTTACATTCCAGTTTTTTTTAAGTTCTGAGTTCTAAATTCTATCCATCTTTCCTTCTCATCTCCCCTCTCGAAGAGGGTAAGAATCTGATAGGTTCCATTCCTACAGAAACATACTGGTCAAAATATAAAACATACATAAAGTACAGTACTGTTGTTACCATTGGTATTTAAAACAAGTATAACACATTTTCTATAAGAGAAATACCTTCAGAGTTCCAACTACTAAAAAGGTATCTTTCTCTCCCACTGCAATGAGAAGAGGTATTTCTCTTCACACCCTTTCTTTCCCTTCCCCACTGCTACCCCGGCCAAGCCTCTAGTCTTTCAACTTGACAGATGGGGGAAGGAAGACTCCCTTAGCTCCACACTACAGAAAGTAGAAAGGAGGAAAGAAGTAAAAGATAGGGGCTGCAGGGAATTGAGGACAAAGAATCAGAGACAGGACCCTTCTGGCAATGAAAACATCCAGGAGCCCTTCTTAGGCCTGGACTGGAGTCTTTTTTTTATCCTGTGGATCCCAGAGACAGGCATATCTGATTCCCTTTCTACTGGTACCACCTTTCAAAAAAGGCTTTTCTTCCACTTGTCCAAACACAAAAATATCATCCTCAACTTTTCATTTAACTCTTGTCCTAGAAGAACACAGCTTTTTAGGGCTTTAAGAATTTTACTTCTAGTAATGAAGGGAAATGAGAAACAGCAGAGAACAGAGAACATACTCAAGCTAACCTAGGTATCTCATCATAGGAGTGCTGGAAACTCTGGGCTGAAATATGCTAGTTGACTGACACTCTTCCTTGGAGCTATACAGGTGGAATATGGTGGCTGGAGAGGAAGAAGGGAACCCTTGAGAGGGTTGCCCAGTCCTTCTGTCTCCTTTCTGACACCTCATATGTGATCCCAGTTTGAGGTAACAATCAAGGATACAGAAATACAGGGATTAGTACGTATGTGTTAAGGGAATGGAAAGTAGGAATCTATGGTCGCAGGCACTAGCCAAGAGAAGGGAAAGGGGGAAAAAATCAGTAACAAAGCAAGGGTATTTTCTGTGACCATGTAGCTCAGATGACAAGGACGTAAGGATATATATATAAACTAAGGACTGCCTACAATCTAAAATGTGGTTTATTATTTTGATCTAGTAAAAGCAAGGTTTTTTTCCCCAAATTATAATCTGAGAAATACTTGTATTTTTCATGCTACAAATAGTGGTTCTATGAGAAAATTATAATGCTAGCATTATCTTCCTCCCCAAAAGAGTAAATATGAAATTACCTATCAAATACTTATGTATGGCTGTTTGGGGGCATAAAAATAAGCTTAATCTCCTATATTTTGTTCTAAAAATTTCTGAGATTCCCTTTATTCTAAGGATATTCCACAATTCCAAACTAGTGTTTTTAAGTTCTTTCAATACATTTTAAGCCTAAAAGTGTTTCACACCAAAATTAATTTGGGGAAATGCAAATTTAAAGGATTAACAGAGAGTCATCTAGAAAAAAAATTCCCTAACAGAAATGCGTCCTTTCCTACCTTCTTCTGATACGTATGGCATTATAACGGCACAGGTTATCAAATCAACCTTATTAATAAATACAAAGTAAAATCACGTTAAAATCAATGGTCTGGTCCTCTAAAACTGCTTCTATTTGGAATGTTATATATTTTTTTCTATTAGTGACATATCCAAGACATCTTTGTAACTTATTTTGATGTGTTGGCTTAAGAGTTTGGATAGATTTTTTTTGTTTGAGATGGAACAGAAAGAGGATCCTTGACAGTATCACTAAAGAGGTACAAAAAATGAACTACCATTGGTTCAGTGATGCTCTTTATTTGTTAAAATACACTGTCTATAATCATACAGTCATTAAAGGAAAGGTGCTAACACAAGGTTATTGAGAGAGATCTTTTCGTAAACAGATGAAGAAATGGTATTTTAAAACAATCCTTTTGGTGTCATTATGATGGCATTTTACCTAATTCCAAGCCAATAACTAGGTCCAAGATCTAGCAAACCTGGGAGAGTAGAAGGTGTAAGCTAGCTCGAGACCCTTGATTCTACTTTATTTTGGAGAGACTCCAGAGCTCAGAAACTAATTCTTACAAGAAGACAACTTCCAGTCCTATAAGATGATCCCAATACTGAGATGACGAATTAGATAAAAAACCTGAGACTAGCAGAACAAAAATGAGCCCCTTCCCTGTTTAAAAAAAAAAGTTAAGGGAAGAGCTTTGGGTCTATGCCCAGATGCCAATCATATTGCCCATATTCAAGAACAGCCCTAAGTACAAGTATCATTCTGAATAAACTTCATGTATCAAATTTTAAACAAGGACAAAATAGGGAAATTATTTTAAGTTCCCAAGTCATTTTCAGCTAGATTGTAGTAGCCATGATCCAGGAGAAAGAGCCCTGGACTGGGAGTCAAGTGATCTGGGTTTGAATACCTGCTCTGCTCCCAGAAAGGTGTCTGGCTTTACATAAACCACTTAACTTTTCTGGACCTCTACCTCCAACGTGGACATTTTATAGCATTTTAGATAGAAAAACTCACCACTAGATGTCACTGTCACAGCCTGACTGATCCAGTGACACCGAAGTGATGGGAGTGGAACAAGATGGCTTTGGAACCCCCAGACCCAAGTTCTGCTACTTACTCATAGGCTCAAAGATCGAGAGCCAGAAGGGACCTTGGAGACCATCTGGTCCAACCTCCTCATTTTATAGATGAGGAAACTGAGGCTCAGGGAGGCTAAGTGACTTACAACTCAAGGTGGCAAAGCTAATAAATGTCAGAGATGTGACTGGAACTCAGGTCTTCTGGCTCTAGAGGCTCTTTACTACCTATGCGACCTCAGGAAAATAATTCCACTTACGGACCTCGATTTCCTCAACTGTAGAATGAAGAATCAGTCTGGATCATCTCCAAGGTCCTTTCTAGCTCTAGATATGCAATTCTCAGAGTTGGGGAAACTGTAGCACTCCCAGGAATAGGGGACGGAGAAAGGAGAGTAGAGGGAAAGCACAGATAAAAGTGTCAGGTGCTGAAGTGGGGAAAGAATGCAAAGTTCGGGAAGTGCCATTGTACAGCTGTGGTTGGTGATGCTCCTAAGATGTGCTCCTGCTTCTCGGACCATAGCAGGTATCCACCTAGGATAGGAGAGGCTGACTTCCAGATTCCAAAGTGTTAAAAAGTGAGCAAGAAAGTAAATGAGGAAGCCTCTCCCAGCAACATGGCTGCTACCACAAAGCCATCTTCTTTACGTTTTCAGCAGAGTCTATTAGGAAATTCCTTCCACTGTCCCCCAGCCCCATAAAGACAACAGGAAAAGAGAATTCACTTCACATTAAAATGAATTGTTGGAATACACCTACTATTTAAAGCATATATTTTCAATCTCCCACAAAAATTAATTATCAGAATTTCCTTAAAACTACTAAATATTCTACTCAGGGCACCAAAACTAAAATGTGAAAGGAATATTAATGGGAATCTGAAAAAAACACTGTCTTGGAAATACATAATTCTGTGGCAACAGTAGACTCAATGGTGATCAACAAAACTTTTATTTTAATAAGAAATGCATTTCTTTGCCAAAGGAGGGAATTCAGAATATGAAAGTCTATTTTGGCTCTGGATCAAATAGGCCTCCAAAAAAAAAAAACAAAAAAAAACACAAACAGGTCTCCAATCACTCTGAGAAACATCCCCTAATGTTTCCCCTCAGTGACTGTTCAACTTCCTAGGAGGTTACAAGACTTACCAAATCCTCTGATGCTCGAGCTTGAGCCCTTCGGAAAAGGTCCAAGTCATACTCGCTGGTCAGGTTTTCCAGGAGAGGCTCCCGGGTGCTTCCATAGGTCTGTCTGTGCTCCTAGAAAACAGTAGATGACAGCATGACACCTTGTGCCTCCTGGTATGTGGACCCACAAGCCTTCTCAATCCAAGTCTGCCATGCCATAAATAATTTAACTTCTTTTCATTTTTTTCAAGGGCCTAATGATTCAACACCACGAGTTAGCCATGTCAACCTTAAAGTCACCCACCCTAAGTGATTCTGGAGAGGACAAAACTCAGAGGCAACCATGGGGGGGATGGGGCACATGGGATGGATGGGATCAGAAAAGGTCCCACATATGAGAGAGTTCGTGAGTCGAGCTCTGAAGGGAACCAGGAATTCTAAAAGCAGGGAGTGTGTCTCAAACATGAGGGAACACCTGTGCAAAGATTCACAGACAGGAGATAGAAGAATGTGTGTGAGATACAGGAAGAAAGCTAATCTGGCCAAACTGAACAGTATACACAAAGAAATAATTGACAATAAAGTTGAAGCCATGCTGTGAAGGGCTTTAACTGCCAACGGGCAGTGTTTGTATTTGATTTTAAAGCTAATGGGAAGCCAACTTGAGTGTTTATTGAGCAGTAAGGACATGGTCAAACTTATGCTTTAGGAACAATACTCTGGCAGCTGTGTGAAAGCTGAATTAGAAAAAAGAGAGAGAACTGAGACAGGAAAAGTAATTAGAAAGCTACTGCTGTAGCCTAGGTGAGAACTGAGAGTGGCCATTCAAGTGGGGACAGATAGCCAAGGTATTGTAAAGGTAGAATCAAGTTTTAGCAACTGAAATATGTTAAGTGATCAAGAGTGAGAGACTAAAGAAGACTCCAGGGTTATGAACCTGGATGACCAGAAGATGGTGGCGTTCTTGATCAAAATAAAGAACTGAGGAGAAAGAACTTTGGGGGAAGAGAGAAATAATGAATTCGGTTTTGAATTGCTGAGTTTCAGCTACTTAGAATAAATAGATTATTTATGTCCAATGGGCAGGTAGTGATATGGGAGTGCAGCTAAGGAGAGAAACTAGGGCTGAAAATACAACTATGGAAATCATCTGCATAGAGATAACTGAGCTCATGGGAGCTGATGAAGTTATCAATGAAGAAAGCAGATAAAAAGAGAAGGGGCCCAGGGCAGAGATTTGAGGTTAGAGGACAGCATATGGGTAACTCAGCAAAGGAGACTGAGGAGCAAAACCAAGAGAGGGCAATGTTATGAAAACCCAGGGAGAAGGGAGCATCCAGGAGGAGAGGTGGTTGACATTGTCAAAAGCTAAAGTGAGGTCAAGAAGGATGAGGACTGAGAAAAACCATAGGGTTTGGTGTAAGATCACTGGTAACTTGGAGTGAGCTGGTTCAGTTGAATGATGAGGTGGAAAGGAAGCCTGCCTAGTGCTGAGGAGAGAGTTCGAGAACAAATGATGGCAATGAGGGGACAGCTTTTTCAAGGAGTTTGGCTGTGAAAGGAAGAGACAGAGGACGGCAGCTTAAGGGAATGACAGGTCAAGAAAGGATTGTTTTTAATGCCAGAAATGACTCGTGCTGATCAATCACAATTCTTAAGATCCAAATACCATTTTTACATTATATCCCACTCACCTCCTTTCCCACCATCAACAGCCCTAGTATTAAGTATAATAGTAACTTCTGCTGAGTTTCAGTGATATTGCATCCATACACTTCTAGGTAATTTCAAACAGAGAACATTTTAAGCAAGGAATGCCTGGAACCGAGGGTATTAAATGTGCTCGTAAGGTCTCGGTAAAACAATGCATTTAGTGTCTTACCATATATTTCTCTTTTTGTTCTTTGCTCAGTCCAGAGTTCCTCTTCTTCCTGAGCTCAGCCACCTTCTCCTTATATCGAAGCTGCCTTTCTGTTGGTGCCTAGAAAGGAGCAGAAGAAAACTATGAAGTTAAACAAATTCAGATTCAGAATCACACTACACTATGAGGACATGGAATACACTGAGGTGGTATCCAACCAAGGGGACAACTGTGTACAGAACAGTCACCATGTAGATCTCTGTGGCAAATTTTTAAATTCTAAACTGGTGCACTTGCACACACGCACGCACACACACATACACATATATATAGATACATATATGCACATATATACTGATACACACACACACACATATACCCCCTCTCATTCTTCCTTCAGTATCATTTAGAACAATCCTGGATTCCTTCTGAGTTACAATCAAATGATCACTTTTTCTTCCCATGACTTCAATATTACTCTCTCCTGGTTCTCCAGCTGCCTCTCTGATAGGGGTGTTCTCTGTTCTTCTTCTCTCTAGTCCTTCCCTCGGTTGAATCTAATTCACTCCTACAGTTTCAATTATCACCTTATATGAAGACAACTCCCAAATCTGTGTCTCTAGCTGTGATTTTCCAAGTATGTGATGGATGCCTCCAGCTGAACGTCCCAATGACACCTTAAACTCCACATGTCCAAAAGATGCCGTCTTCCATTCAAAACATTCCCTCCTAACGTTGTACATCTATTGCATCTATCAGTTTTCCTCAGAACTCTGGGGTCATCTTTGACTTCCACCTCCCTTTCACTACCCTTCAGGCAATCTTGTCAAATCCACCTACATTATCACTTCTATTTCTGTTTCAACCATCTTAGTTTAGATCATCATCACTTGTCAAATTAATTGTAACAGCAGTCTAACTGGTCTTCCTATTTCCAACCTTTTGCCTCAACGTTACATCCTTTGTATCACTACCAGAGTAATCTCACCAATGTAGTTATTATCCCTTCTATATCATGAAGGCTAGGGGTGCAGTGTCCCCAAAATCTGGAAAATCTACATAATAATTTTTGGCCCTCCCTTTATCAGAGAAGAAGTCTGAATTATTATGGTATTAAAAGATAAAATATGTTGATTTTTTATATATATATATATTTTTTAAGGTATTTCTGAGTTTCTAAACTTTTTCTATGTCATCTGCTAGCCTTTCTGTATCATCTGTGGCTTACATAAAACTCCCCAAAAATTCCCATTTAATTTCTTATGCTGGCCTACAATATATTGAAACCATAAAGGGAAAAGTTGTGATGTGGAAGGGATAACTATATTTTATTTTTCTTTTACCTAATGTATTTTAATCTTGCTGATGATTTTACTTCCTTGTTCAAAAACCTTCATCTCTCTCTATGGCCTAGTGAATGAAATACAAACTCTTTAGCTTAGCCTTGTCCAATCAAGCTCAAAACTACTCCCTCAGTTTTATTTCATAGCACCTCTCCTCCTGCACTGCACCCTTCATTACATTCAGTGAGGCCAGGATATTTGTCCCTATCACATACTTCCCTCTTTAGCCTCTGTACCTTTTTCATACTCTGACTCCATGCCTGAAACAAATCCCACAGATACTTCCCTACCAACCTCACCCCCAGAACCCCAATCATCCCTACATATTGCTATCCTTCCCTTCCTTCGAAGTCCAGTTCAGATATTATGTCTTGTGCGAAACCTTCCTTGATGTTCCCAGTTAGAAGGGATCCATCTCTCCTCCAACTGCTTTGTCCCTGCTTTTTTATATTCTTATACACTTAATCATTTTCTGATCTGTATTAGTTATTCACATAAAAGTCTCATCTCTACTACTAAACTTCAAGGTTCTCAAAGGCAGGAAATGTCTCATTTTTCATCTCTGATTCCCAGCTCTACACAGAGTAATAAATGCTTGCTGAAAAAGTCTGCCATCTATGTTTTCATCTATAAAATTAGGATGACAATATTATTGCATTAGTTCCTCCATAAGGTTTCTAAACAAATCCAATGAGATCATATAAAGTACTTTTAAATTCTAAGCCACTATAGAAAACTGAATTACATTCCTACTCCATGGGTCCCACCAGTCATGGAAAAATCACAAGCTAAATAAATAACATTTGGGATTTTTTTTCTTATAGCAAATTCTAGTTTTTCTCACAACTGCCTTGTGAGGTAGAGAGTTGACAGCTGACATTTACACAGTGCTTTACAGTTTACAAAGCCCTTTCTAATGTTTATACATTTCTTAAACAAATCTGTAGCAAAGGGGTGGGATCCAATCAAATATAAGCACATAGGAAGCAATGGACACGGGAAGTACCTTGTCCATCAAACATAGGAACTGCATCTAATGTAGGCAAGGCCCATACCTAGCTACAAATATTAAGCTCCAAAGGAGACCTAGGATGTGCCCCAAAATCACGAGTGGCCATTACACTAGTAAGGCACTCACCTGGTGCCTGGTTGCATGCCTATTGTTGTCATCTTGCCTGTGGGATAGCATTCTCTCTTCTATCTGCTTATCCCTGCTCTGTGCTCTTACCTGGAAGGGAAAAAAACCCCCGACTACCATTATGCACACTGTGAGAGTAGGCGTTATAAAAAGTGCAGACTACAAATCATCTGAAGTATAGAAATAAATTTTAATAATAGGTCCTGAATTTACATAACACTTTTACTTTCAAAGTGTTTTCAACTCTATTATCTCATTTTATCATCATCATATGCCTATGAAATCTGTAGGGCAAGGGTTATTATACCTCTTCTCTTTTTCAGATAGAGGAGCTGAAGACCAGAGAGGTAAAGTGATTAGAGTGCAGTCACAGAGCTAACTGGGAAGACTCAATAGTGAATCCGTGTCCTCTAACTTGTGATCTAGTGCCCTTTCATCAAAAAGCCAGGATCCATGAACTTGCGATGTGATGTTGCCACCTGCTTAAGCCAGCCTTGTATTACCACCACCCCACCCCTTCCGGAAGTGAGATACGAAATGCTGAGCCATATGCATATACCCATTCCCTCCTCTAATATCCTATAGATATTAAGAGCAAAAATATCCCCAGGAAAATTCAAGGAGAAAATCTTTTCTTCCATTTTTTTCTTACTTTTCCTCCAACAAAGAGTCAAAAAGATCTGGAATAGATTGGCAGAGGAAAGAGTAGACAACAAGGAGGGGAGGGGGGAAATGGAAAATGAAGAAAATGTTTCAGGGAAGATTTTTATATGTTGTTGAATAGCCTTTACTGCCCCCCAAATAAATTTTGGAAAACTACCCAATAGAAAGGCTCGAATATGTAGAGCTACAAGGGGACTCAGAGATCATCTAATTCAATCTTTCCATTTTGTAGGTGAGGAAACTGAAGCCCAGAGATATTTGCCCAGCTTTGGGCAGGTAGTGGGTGGCATGGCAGGGATTTGAAACCAATGTCCTCTAAATTCAGGACTCATTGCACTGTACTATTCTGCCTCCCTTACGTTTTTATGTAACATTATCTCTAGTATCTGGTCACTATGAGTCTTAAAAGGCCCTGGGTCTATGTCATATGAAGAACAGTTGAAGGCATCAGACATGCTTAGTCTGAAGAAAGAAGAGTAGACCCGGGGGAACATGACAAATGTGTTCAAATATCTGAAGGCCAGCATGTGGAGGCGGAATTAGACATGTTCTGTTGGGCTCCAGAGGGCAAACAAAAAGCCACAGGTGGGAGCTACAAACGGGCAAATGGAAGCTAGGATGTTGGTAAAAACAAACAAACAAACAAACAAACAAGCAAACAAACAAGCAAACAACCCGATAAGAATTAAATCTGTACCAAAGGGGAATAGGTTGCCCTGAGAGGTACTGGCTTCCCCCTCCTTGAAGGTCTGCCAACAGGCTGGCTGACTACTTGCTGGGTATGTTAATTACCATGGGGATTCTTACATGCCCAAGTTGGATTTCTGTGAAGGGGAGAGTCGGCCAGGGGGTGCCATGGTGCACAGAGTGCTGGCCCTGGAGTCAGGAAGACTGATCTTTCTGAGTTCAAATCCAGCCTCAGACACTTACTAGCTGTGTGACCCTGGGCAAATCACTTAAACCTGTTCGCCTCAGTTTCCTCATCTGTAAAATGAACTGGAGAAGGAAATGACAAACCACTCCAGTATCTTTGCCAAGAAAACCCCAAATGGGGTCATGAAGAGTTGGACACGACTGAACACAACTGAACAACTGTGCACATGCCTGCCTCTAAGGGATGCTACATCTTCACAAGACAAGAAGGACTCAATGTCTCTTTTACTTAGAGGTCACTTCTTGTCAACTTTTTTTTTTTTTTTTTTTTTGCTTTTTGCTAGGTAATCGGGATTAAGTGACTTGCCCGCAGTCACACAGCTAGTAAGTGTTGTGTGTTGCGTGTCTGAGACCAGATTTGAACTCAGGTCCTCCTGACTTCAAGGCTGGAGCTCTATCCACTGCGCCACCTAACTGCCCCCTTCTTGTCAACTTTTGAACCAGAGGACGGTAAATCTATTCTCATCTTTCTAAGTAGGCCTCAAAGTGAAACAGACACTGATGTATGTGTCAAGATTAGTAGCAAAGGACTTATTGACCTTTTCAGTTGAAAGATTTAGGATAAAAACCAGTTTCAGATTTGAAGTCAAAACTCAAGTTTTCTCTGGCACTCCATGAATGTGAGTTACCCAGAAGCCGAAAAGAACTGTATTGCTTTATTAAAAAACTCAAAAATCACTGAACAAGCATTTATTAAACACCTACTTCACATTAGGCACTATGTGATACAAAGAAAAAACAAGAGATAGTCCCTGCCCAGAAGGAGTCCAGTTCCTGACTTCTGAACCAGGCCCTTTCTAGTGCTAGCTCATTGTGGAACTTTCAACAGTGCCTGAGGCCTCCTTGCCCTTAAACAACCTACCACACCCTGCCCCCTCACCAGGGAAGGCCCACCCACCTTCTCCCATTGGTAAGCTACTCCTGGAGCCTCCATTTTGTGAAGAGACTAAGGCTGTTCCTCTGGACATCTGAACTATGCTCCCACCCTGCTTGTCCTCGCTCCCTCTGGTGTGTTGTTTCTCCCTATTAGAATGTAAGCTCCTTGAGGACAGGAAGAATCTTTTTGCTCATATTTGTATCCCCAGTGCTTTGCATACAATAGGAGTTTAATAGATGCTTGTTTCCTTCTTTCTCTTCTTCCTTCCATTGTATTAACATGGTAACTTTTAAAGCACAAGAAGTTAGTCACACATAATACCACTTTATGTGTCTGAACTTACAAACTTCATCTACAGAGGGAACAAAAAAAATGTATTTTTAAATTTTCCCTAATTTGTTTTCACTTTAATAAATGGCTTTAAAATTTCTAGAAATTTTACACCTTTACTTGTAACCAAGGGCAAAAATCTGTCAGGCAGCAGGTTAGAGTTAAGGTTTGGTCAATGACCAGAATTTTTCTTTTGTGAAATTAACTCCCTCAGAAAGGGATCAAAGGAGTGACCTTGGGCTTTCTGGTTAGAGTCCTATGAGCTAACCAGTTATGCTGACCTACACAGATACTTCAAAAGGAACCCAATCAGGACCCAGACTGACAATTAAGTGTTTTCAAATGTTTTCAGTTTATGGGATTGTTGTGAGACAACCTATGTAAAGCACTTTGCAAACCTGAAAGCACTATATAAATGGTAGCAATTATACTAGAAATGCCAAACTCTGATGCCCCAATCACAGTTGTCAAACTATATTCTTAGAAGCAGCAGTAACTCCCAAGCACACAGACTATTTCAAAGTTTTAATCAAGTACCTATGGGTAGCCTGGAAAGAATGTTCTCAGAAAATTTAGGAAGTATCAATTGTAGGTTGCTAGGAAAGGTAAAGGGCAAATTTAAGAGTACAATCTGATAGCACAAATTATTCCAATCAGTTCATCTGTGTGCAAATTATTAAGCAAATGAAATTGAAAGGAGGGCTTCCCCAGTAGTCTTTGATATGGAAGTTCACTTGAACCCTAGCGGTTGATGCTCTATAAAAGAGAAGCAAATTACCTTGCATTCATCAGCTGAAAGATTATGATAGAGCGGGCATCCCGATATGGAGAAGTGTCTTTCATGTTTCCCTGTTAGGTGCCCTGTGGAGAAAACCAATTTAAATTTTAATTCTGGAGCGAGGATGCCTTTATGCAGAAAGGAAAGACACCTTTGTCTCCCTGAGAAGGGGAAAAGGGGCTTCATGTGGTTGGCAGTAAAGAAGCTCACAAATAAATGCTAAAAGGTAGTCTTTGTAGCTTAGGTGCAGCCATTCGAAACCATCAGTAAATCTCAATCAAATGTGGAGCTAAAGTTGTAGGGTTCCCTTCCCACTAAGCAGTGAATTCAAATTTATCCTTAATTCTGTCAAATGAAAAGACCTTTGGCAAGAATATTTGGGAAGAAACAGTATGTTCAAAAAACCCCAAATTACTGGATGCAAACCTAAATACTTTCAAGAACTAGGGAGCAATTAATTCTTTTCACTGAAGAGTGGTAAAGAGAGGGTTATCTCACTTCCCTATAAAGAAGTCCTCTAAGTGTGACCTATGGGATTATCTCTTACAGTATTACTATTTGTAATATGTTTATGTTTATACTTTGATTTTTTGCATGAGATAATTTACTTATCATAATTAAAAACACTGCATTGGCATTTCCCAAAAAAGTAGTATCATTCTTCCCATTCATTATAGTGAATGGTATTGTATTGTTTTGTTTTGTTTCTTGAAGTAACAAGTGAAACTAGGTGGGAAAGACAGTCCTGGGGGGATTTTACCTCAATAAAATGGTTCATATTTCTGAAAAAATTCTAAGAACCATTGTCCTAAAGTATCAAGCACCAAACTACTAAGAACAAGAAACCAGATAAAAAGATCATAGATTTGGAGTTAGGTTAACTAGGAAGTCAAATCCAAGACACTGAAGCAGCATGGCAAATTCAACACCCTCTGCTTTTAACTATCTATCTGCCTTCAAAAAGCAGTGAGTCTCATACTCTGCTCCACCATCTCAACTATAAGGCTCCTTATTTCCTTCTGCATCTGTGGGACAGCTCACTCGAGCAGATGATAGAAAGTCAAATCTCTTGACTCCTAAGACAATTCTACAAAACAAGAAAACATTATGAAGAAGCTTTCTATTAAATTATAAGTCTGTCCTTTAATCTCTTTACACAACTAAACAAAAATAGCAAGATTCAAAACACTGTGAAGTTAAATTTTACCCTGAAAGGGAAAATTAAATAAACAGCAATTTTTTTTTGTCTCTGGAATCACCGTTCTTTCCTGACTTTGCTGATTTTTGCTACCTTTTAAGAGGGTCTGCTTTTCTTACTTCTCCTTTCATCTGTAGCAATGTGATTGGGATTTCATTAGAGAACCACCTCCTGGTATTTGGGCTATTGCCACAATAGCACAGAGACACAAAATGTCTTATGGACAAGGCCTGTAGAAAAGTATTCCTGCATTAATTTATAGTAGCAAATTTCCTTTTAAATCAGATCAAAAAAGCACTACTACATAGGCAACTGGCTAAGGATTAGACACAAGGACATTATAGTAAATCATTTAATAAAACTTGATTTGATCAGCATATGGCCACTGAAAAGTCCAAGCGTTTGAATCAAGACAGGATATAAAATATCTGGCTCATCTTTACCCAAATTGGAGAAAGAACAGTAGACACAAAGAAACCTGGAACTGGTATGAACTGACCTAGAGAGTTACAGCCTGGTGTTGGGCACTTCATATTGAAATTGTAGCTTTCATGGAATCGGCGGCGCTTAGGGCGATGAGACAGGTCACTGCCAGAATCCTTCATAGACATGTCCTTGGCAATACTTTCATCATGGGACACATTGGGACTGGAGATGTCTATATCAGACTCAGAGGAGGGTGCATTGCCCGTAGGAGTTCGAGGTGGAGACTCATCATGATCTGCTGTGTTCTTAGTATCTAATGGAAAAACAAGTGATGAGTTTCTATAGCATGTCATAACTAAAACCTACACTCAATTATACAGATGCTGATGTACGGACACAGTGGCAGTCTATGGACTTTCAAGTTCTTTGATTCTGTAACGTCACCCAACTGATCAAGGCCCTTTGGCCATTTCACTGATCATTAAGATGGAAAAGGAAAAACAAAAGAAAAAAAAAGGTCATTTTTTCCAGTGAGCAGTTTTAACCAGTGGCTAAAATTTAGTTTTAGAAACTTAAGCATTTTATTTATCTGGCTCCCTCCCCATCCACAAAAACCAAACACAATTTAAGTTGGTTAGAAGTTTAAAAAAAGAAAATCTATTGCCATCCTACTCTCTCCTTCCAGTGTAATATGCACAAGAAAGAAGATAAATTCAATCAACTACCTTTACAAGCAGAAACCACCGGGAATGGAAGATTGGCTTACAGGGAACGTGTTGGTGGGGGGAAAACAGGGCATGGTCTGCATCAACCCAAATGTCCAACTTACTCCCAAGGCCTCCAGAGTTAGACAGAAGAGTCATTATCACAATGAACTGACATGCCCTACTGCTGATGGAAAACATTCATCGATAAGTTCCAACACAGACATTCAGTGAAACAGTTATCCTCATTTGAATGGACTCCATTTGAATGGACTCCAGAAGACTGACTTGGTACCAGACTCCTAGGTCCATCCTATGGAAGGCCCCCAAACCCCAAATGGCCAATGAAACAACCTGATCTCCCTGAGATCTCTCAGACTGGGATCAGCTGGATTGCCACAGAAATTTTGGAGCCCAAAACTCATCCAGAACCAAACTGCCCTCAAGGAGGAGCAGGCAGGATACCACGTAAATAGCCATGTTCTTCACCACAGCTAATATCATGCCATTCCCAGCTACCCATTTAAGCATAACACTCAACCCTCCTTGAAAAGCTGAGCAGTTCCTTTGCAAATGCTCTGCATTATAACTTTTGCTACTCACCTCGATCTGAAAAATCAACCACTTGCTCAGTTTCTGAGCCAGATGAACGTGTCTGCCGGAGTGGGTACTTTTTGGGTGTTACAGGTGTGGGCTGCTGTTGACTACGGGTCACTCTTCTGGTAGAATAGGCTGGTTCTTCTGAGCCAAATGACTGCAAGTTCCGAACTGGGCTAGAATCTGGAACCATTAAAAAAAAATTGGAGAAATCATTAAAGAAAGAAATTCCCATACTTCCTCCCACCCAAAAGCAAATTAATGTGATGCAAGTCCCATTTCTGTCCACAAGTTACACAAGTGTTAGTTGGGCCCAAATCAACAAATAACCATAGGCCAGAGGGCAGGACAGAATTTGGAACTGAAAATTTAAAAGATGAACATAAAGAAAAAAAAAAAGACAAGTAAATGAAAAGACTCAGCTCAAGCAACACCTTCAACATGTTAACTTTTCTTCCTAATTTCCTCAAACTGTCTTCCCCTCCCTTAACATGTGTACCCTGTTTATTTAAAAAAAATATATATATTTATGTATGTTGTCTCCCTCAATAGAATGAAAGCTCCTTGAAAGCAAGGACTGTTTCATTTTATCTTAGAATATGCAGCACCTAACTCATGGTTGAGGCCATACATGTTTATTAATTGAAAAACAAACAACCAACCACAGGCCCCAAAACATCTGGTCCTACCTCACATAAAGTGGCAGTCCACTTACACAAGTTACAATGTGCAAATATTTTCTTATATGAAAATCAACTATGCTCTTAATTAGCCTCTTGGATACTCTTTCAAACATCATTAGTCTAATGGATTTATAGACATCAAGGGCCGTAGCTATTTAATTTTCTTCAGACAGTGTCTCACACAGCACCATATATATGAAAGCACTTAAATCCTGATGGAGAGTAAAACCTGCCCTGGAGCACTCAAAACTGGATTATCCCATGTCTCCAACTTGACACTAAAAGTCTAAACCTGTCATGAGGAAAAACACACCCAGGATTTAAACATATTTTAAGCTTGCTAAAGAAATATGAGATAGAAATGCTGCAATTTTTTTCGCAGGTCCCTAATTTTCTAAAGTAAGGGGGAAGGAAAACTGCAAAGCCCAATATTTCAAGGGGAAAAGCTATGATATGATCCCCAGGGGGTAAAACAGTCTAGGAAGAGGCTTTGATCTCATATTCATTTGTTGCTGTTGTTTGATATCCACAGCTTCTGGTGAACTGCCAAGTGCCTTGAACAAGGGCAATGGCCCTTTCCAAGAACACCATGTCATTTTATGATACTTGCATTTTTGGAACAAATCAAATCAGAGGAGGAAGAAAATAAACTTCAGCTGGAAACAAAAACACAAAAGTGAAGTCAAAAGTAGCAATTGTGAAGAGTCATGAAACCTATTCTTGTGCCTGATTGAGAAGGTATTTCCTATTTTCTGTAGTACATTCACATTAATGAAACCAGAAGGTACTGTCTCTAAACTGCTCAAAGCACAATCTAGTCTCCAAACCAAAAGACCTTCTTACTTCTGTGCTCTAAAGCATCTGCCACCTCCTTCCTCCTCCCCCCAACCTTGACAAGTTGGTTCTAGGTCAAGATACAAGGGGCAGATGATCAGAGCTGACCACAGAAAGGCGAACATACTCACAATTATGTGTGTCTATTCCCTTCTGTAGATAAAATTGCAATTTCATACCAGTTTCATAAGAATATATCTATTAGGTACCCATCTTGCAGAGGGGGAGACTGGCCTAAATGAGATTAAAACCACAGAAGTCATGAGCAAGTCAAAAAGTGAATAATGTTTCTTCCATCAAACACTTTAAACATTAGACCAAGGACAACAGCTATAGATTGTCTCTTGATAGATGGATCTATTAGAAAAAGACTTTCCCTGAAAGTACCACTTTTAATGACTTGATTTTTTTTTAACAGTAATTTACCACTTAATTGTAGCACACTCAGTGATCTTGGTTAAGCAATGGAAGAAGTTCCCTAAGCACTGGGCCAACACTATGATAAGTAGCCAGCCAATCGTCTTCCTGGAGGTGGTCAGGAAGAACAATGCTCTTTACCTTGAGAACTCTGACTCAGCCTAGCTGAGGAGCGGGTAACTCGAGCAGATCGCCGGGATGTCCCATCACTTTCCGAACTATCTGTATGCTCAATATCTGTAGAGAAATCGGAATCTTCGGTTCCATCAGAACTACTGCCTGCATTCCTCTGTAATATCACAGACCCAGACATTAGCAAGGGAGCATTTATTCTTTGGATTTATATTAATAACAGAAGTAAAACAGTATATGATACTATAGTTACTATTAAGTATATAAAAATCAAAGCTCAAGGTATGAGCGATACTCTTACTAGCACACATTCAACTTCTCTGAAATTAGTATATTTCATTTAAACAATATGTGAACCTTTATTTAGTCCTAAGGTAAATAAATTGTGGTTGCAGTATCATTGACTTTATTTTAAGAACTCGCTGGGAAGATCGGAGCAACTTGACCATCAGTTCCACACTCTCAAAATGAAAACTACCAACCTCAAATGGCTTGACTGATGTGACCAAGAACTCACAGGGTCAGACTTGAGGAGAGAAATTAGTGCCAGGTTCTTTCCCTTGTGCCTCTAAAAACAGCTTTTGTTTAAGTCCCAATGTTACAGTGTCATGATGGAATCTCTCACTCTCTCTAAACATCTGTCACATTTGAAAGGAACCAGACATTAACTCAAAAATAAGAGCATTTCAAGGGAAAGAATGCAAGCCAAATTAAATAGGGAAATTCCTTTGCCCTCCCTATATTCTCTCCCCTTGAAGCTTCTCCACATAAAGGTTAAAAGGTGCTCAAACAGCACATCAACAGATACAGCTTTTTTACCTCCCATAACCATTAATTACCATTTTCTAAATATCTTCATGAGCAAAAGGCTCTTCAAGGTAGACTGCTGTTTTACTAAGAGCTCTAACACCATATTCGCCTCCACACAAACATGTACTCACATAGATTTATGATTGAACAACTAAATACCTGAGAAGTCATCTATCTTTTTCCAACTTACCACTAAGTTAAAGGATCCACTCAAAAAAACAATAACCACCTCAAATTTCACTTCAACTCCATAATGGTAGTATTTTTTAACTCAAATTTAACTCAAATTACTTGTAAAGAATTTCTGAAAAGACGGAGAGTCTATCACCTGCCTAAAATGTATTCAGGGCAACACAGCAGAGGTAATCGTTAGGCAGTTTTGGGCCTGGAAGTACCTACCACTATCTAGATGTGTAACTTAGGGCAAATTACTCAGTCAATCTGGCACTCAGTTTTTCATCTGGAGAATAAAGTTAGGTGGTGAAGTGCACTGATAAGAAGTGCTGGGCCTGAAGTCAGGAAAACCTGAATTCAAATCCAGCCTCAAACTAGCTGTATGACCCTAAACAAGTCTTTCAACCTCTGTCTGCCTCAGATACCTCATCTGCAAAATGGGAATAATAGCATCTACCTCCTAGGGCTGTAGTAAGGACCAAATGAGATATCTGTAAAGTGCTTCACGATGCTGAAAGCTAGCTAATGCTAGAGATGATGATGATGGCGGCGGTGGTGATAATGATGGTAATCAAGGAGCTGAGCTAAAACTTTAACTCTAGTAGTTAATTATTTGCATTAAAGAGGTGACCTGTCGTTTTGGAGAGTTTTGCTTTTTTTTTTCCCACCCCCTACTGATACTGTAACAAGCACCCCCAGTTAGGCTGCGGTCAAGAGTCTTTGCATCAACAGCCTGGAGAGGGCGTGGCACTCTCCTAGGAGGGCAGGTTCCCACCCCCCCACAGAACCCCGCCGCTTTGTTATGTCCCCCACCTGGAAAGGGATGAAGGCTGAAAAAGCCCCGCCCCCCACCAATCGCGAAAGCGGAATGGAGGAAAGGAAGTTCTCCCAGCCAATAGGCAACCCGACGCAGCTAAACCTGCGGCGCGCCCCCGCGAAACAGACTGCCGGAACCAACCAATCAGGAGAAGAGGGATCGCTCCCACCAGCCAGTTGAGGGCTAGTAGGGCCGGACCGGCAGCCGCCCCCGCACGCGGGGAGGTGACCGTTGGGCCCAAACAGGCGGCGTGGCCAGCCAATGAATGCGGCTCTTCGCATCCGAGTGACCAATTGAAATTCAGAAAGGCCCCAGTTCTAGCCAACAAGAAAACGTGAATAGTGCAAGCCAAGGCCGAGGCCCGTATCTTGCCCGCATTTTCCTGCCGGACTCGGGCAGAGAAAGTAGCTCCACAGCCGGACTGTGTGGTGCAGAAGGAGGGGATGCAGCCGCTACGGGGCGGGACCAGAGTTCATGCAGCGCACTAAGCTGTCCTCAAGAGCCCGCCAAGTACCCAGTTTTTCTCTCACCTTCCTTCGCGGCATCGCCGCCGGCTGCGGCCCGGCGGTTCCGACCCGGGCAGCAGCAGCAGCAGCGTTAGCTCCGGCGGGCTCCGTGGCGGCCTTTTTAACGGTCCCAACTCTTGAGGACGAGCCTAAGTCCCCTCCTGCCTCACAGCGTCTCTACCCTAATGCGCAGGCGCTTCAGCCAGCGGCGCCTTTCCCTCAACTTCCGGCTAGGAATATGTCATGTGACACTGTTGACCCAAACCGCGGCCCGCGACCGTCCTTTTGGCGGCTGAGGGCGGCTTCCGCCATCTTGGGCTTGGGCAAGAATTTAATGAAATGGTGTCAGATATGGTAGCCATCTTTTATTGGTTAGTGGAAGGTTTGGTTGAGTTGTATAGTCAGCCATCTTTGTTTGGGGCAAAGAACCTTTAAACAGTTTGCCGTTGAAGTTCAAGTTCCTCTCATCTTTACCGTGGGCAGAGTTTGTCTCCTGGGTTTATTAATTTAATGGAGGCAGGAAGGAAGCCCTCTTCCCTCCACCCACTCCGTCATCCATGCCTTATTTAACTTTTATATCGTGACTTAAAAAAATAAAATATGACATTTCTAAGATAAGCTGCATTGAAAACATAGTTTACAAAGAAATCAAAATCTATAAAAATGAGTCATTCCTAATTGATAAATGATAAAAGGCAATTCTCAAAGGAAGAAATCTAAGCTATCAAAAGCCATATAAAATAATGCTCCAAATCATTAATACTTAGAGAAATGCAAATTAAAGCAATTCTGAAAATCACTTCACAAAGATTGGCAAAATTGGCTATGTTGGAGGGACTTCAGGGGAGGAGAATGAGTACATTAATGCACTATTGGTGGAGCTGTGAATTGGTCCAAGTCATTCAAAAGTAATTCCGAAAGCAATTTGAAACAATACCCCCAAAATCACTAAACTCTGCGTAGAATAACTTTACTGGGCCTATACCCCCAAAGACATAAAAGAAAGAAGAACCCGTGTGCACAAAAATATAGGGGCTCATTTTGTAGTGGCCAAAGACACAAATGAAAGTCCCAGCCCTCAATGAGACATGTTCACATGAAACTAAATACAAAATAATAAAAATTAAGCAACAGCATGATTTCAAGCACTGTGTACGGAGCCCTGATTTGGGTTGGGGTATGAGGGCTTAGTTTTCTAAGCTCTCCCACTGTGTTAAAGGAGATGTCGTTCTTGGGGTAGTAACTCAAATATCTATGGAGAAACACACAAGATGTATGAATTGTGAAGATAGGCATTAGTGAAATTTAAAAAGTCTCAAAATCTTTCTATTAGTTCAACAACCATATTTTGAGGTCATGGTCAGTTGGGGGTGGGGGAGTTAATGTAAAGATGAGAAATCTGCCCTCCTAAAGCCAGCTACAGACTGCTAAAGGAATTAAAACATACTTCTTCAGTACTTGAAAAGATCTGTGATTTTCCTGATGTAGGTAGCTGAGGCCTCTCCAAGGGAGTCAGAACAGACATTTCTAACTTTTTCTCTCCCACACCTTTCTCCAAGGGAGACTTTAGTTCTTTCTAGGAGGGGAAGCAGGAGGTTGGGGCCTGGGACCACTCTGTTCTCCTCAGAGACTGAGGGTCACAGGCTAGAATTATATCTGTCTGCTCCCTTAAATATTATTATCCTAAGGGATGTGATTGGGATCCATCTAACATCTGATCCCTTTTCACTTTAGGGGGGAAGGGGACTTCAAGTTCCATATCCAAGGCTTGACATCTTTCCCACCTAATACTAGTTCTACAATAAGCACATATAGCAAAACAAAAAACAAAAACAAAACAACAATAACAAAAAACAAGCACATATATCAAATAGCAAAGAAACCTCTTTATCCAAGGCAACATCAAAACAGAAATCAGAGAAGATATACACATAGTAGAATATGTCCTGGAATATACAGAATTAAGGAGCTCACCCGTTGGGAGCGAGGTAACTCAATTCAAACAAATGACAGGGTGCTGGATCTCACTGAAGAGGAAATTCCCCAGAGTCGCTAAAGTAGCAAGCCAGAGACAGTGACGTGATGGAGACTGCTGGCTCCTCTCATGTCTTCCCAGAATCTTTTCCTATGGCAACCTGAAGTAGGATTGGCCTTTTCCATCTTGCTTCTCAAAGTTGAAAGCCAGGAATGCCCTAAGCAACTTGATGTTCAAAGAGTCCTGAACAGAAAGTGGCCATAAAGAGGAACAGCGGAAAACAGAAAGTCTCTCTATCTTTTGACAACTCCACCCTGCCCTAAGCAGTGCAGGATATTCATCTCCACCAAAAAGGAGAAAGTCCCATACCAATTGACTTTGGCCAGAAGTACAATTAAATGACCCACCACTTACACGCTCATAGGCCTGGGAATTTAAAAGCAAAAATTTGAACAGTCCTTTCCCTCAAGGAGTTTACATTTTATTAAGTCCCATACACATACAAAGAAACACAAACCATATATAAGGCAAATTCAAAGTAATGGGGCTGGGAGGGTCCCTAATAGCTGGGGAGATCTGAAAAGATCTCAAATAGGCACTTAAGGCCAGATTGGAAGGGAGGTAGATAGTCTAAGAGGAAAAGGATCTTCCTCTGTAATCTGAACCTTTCTAGCTTTGATGGAACCAATTTATCCTCCATTGGTCTGGCTTTCAAGAGTTCAACAGTCATCTCCATGATGCTTTGGAGGAGAATTTGGTAAAGGATGAAATAGATAGATAGATAGATAGATAGATAGATAGATAGATAGATAGATA
>NW_020954579.1:5840676-5932654 GCF_900497805.2 Vombatus ursinus | reverse complement strand
ATAGATAGATAGATAGATAGATAGATAGATAGATAGATAGATAGATAGATAGATATACACATTCACACAAAATGGTACCAGATAGAGGGTAAAAAACAAATCAGTTTTGTTTTATTTGTGGTTGCATGGGGTAGGATTTTCTGTGTTACAAGATGACTTCTGCTCTAAAGTCTATGAGGCCATGATCTGGATAGTGACTTGGGAAAGTGGAGAGAAAATTACTTTTGAGCTGATCCTTATGGATTTTCAAATGAGATTTCTTTAAATAAAATTTCATATATAGTTTATGTGTGTGGCAAATCTTAGCTATGTGTTAGCTATTTTTTTTTCTTATTTCCCTTTCTAGTCTATTCTGTGATCAGTTCCTAAATAGTCTACTCTATCAGTTTATCCCTTTCTCCTTCAAACTGATGATGCAGAAAGGAGTGCTCGAGGCAGATGGAGCAAGCAAGAAGATGTAGGATGTGAGATATGAGATAAAATGCAGGATGTGACCAGCCAGAAGAGTGATCAAAGAAGACTATGCTATGAAGCCCCCCACTGTGGACTTACCTGTGTGCTTTCACAAAACACCCCCAATTACCTGACATTCCAGAACAACTCTTCCCTCCCCTTTCCTGTTCTCCTTGCTTATCTGTAAGACAAAGGCACCTCCAGACTACCTGATATTCCAGGCATTCCAGAGCTGTGCTTGTCCCTCCTTCTCCTGTTCCTCTTTTCCCTATCCTGTCAAACTATATAGGCCAGACACTAACCTGACAGATGGCTCTGCCTCCCTTTAAGGAGCAGGACCTACAACTTATGCTCTGCCATCTATGGGAGCAGTCCTGCTTGGGTGTGTCACCCCAGTAAATGCTCTTCTTTAACTTGGAAAACTGAGTGAATTTCTTTCAGGACACTAGAACTCATACATCTTTACTCCATCATTTCTGGTGGCACCTCAACATTCTTGCGGTGCACCCTGAACTCTTCAAAACCATTGCCAAATTAATCTTCCTAACGTTCTGCTCTGGTCTTCTCCTCTCAAAAATTGTCACTGTCTCCCATTGCCTATTGAGTACTATCTAATCTAAACCCAAGCCTACCCTGGCTCTTGTTTGGCCCCTCGTTGTCCTTTAAAAAATGATTGTTGAAATCTTGACAAGGTCCTCCACAATTTGTCTCCAGCCTGCCTTTTGAGTTGTATTTCATGCTACTCCTTTCATATGATCGAAGATCTGACCAAAATAGTGTATTCTCCCTATGCAGTTCTCCTACCCTCCTCTTGTCTTTGTCCATGCATTTAACCTATATCTGGAATGGATTCCATTGCCTTCCCTTCCTTTCACATCCCAGACTTCATCTTTTAAATACCTTTTCCTTCCTTCAAGCCCCAACTCAAGTACCACCATCTCCATGAAGCAACCCCGTCCCCATCATCTCCACCCTAGCTCACAGTGATTCTTCCCTCCCTACATTATTCTTAGCAATTTGCTTAGACTTTGCACTTATCACATTTACCCTAGCCATAAACCTATATCACTCCCATTATTAGATTGTAAGCTCTTTGAAAGCAGGATCTGAATTCTTTTTAGCCAGTCTGTTTAGCATTCTGCTTTGCACAGAATAAACACTTAATAGTTGTTGAATTGAATTTTATTCACGTGGAGGAGACCGTTGGAGGACTTTCCAAGTGGAAGGAGGAAATTTCAAAGGTAGAAGGCCAGCCAGTTCAGAAATAGTAATTTAAAATTTACGATTTTAGCTAAGTGGTAAATGGCACTCCCCCTTTCCTCCTCCACAAAATATATGTGGATTTCAGATTAGTCTTATATGGCTAGGGTAAAAATAATCATGACAACTTTGAGTTTTCAATAGGGCAATGTTTAAGAACTATTTGAGAGGCTAGTGTGAGGATGTGTGAACTATGGAGGCCCATAAAAAGAAAAATGGAAAGGCAAGTGTAACGGTATCTGTTTTAAAGCAACTAGGAAGGAGGAAAACCAGCTGGAATTTGTCAAGAGTTTGTCTTGGTTACAGGAAAGAGCTGAAAGAAGAGACAAATATTATCCAGGCAGGCAGAAAACTTCTGCAGAAGAGAAGCTTAATAGTAGATTCCAGGTGGGATCTAGGGAAACAAACTGCCTGTAACTCAGCTTCCAGGTAGCTCCAGAGAGGTTTTCACTTGGAACTTGAAGGGTGGACCTGGAGCTCTTCCAGGAAAGATTGAAAGACCTCAAGGATCAGGGTCAAAAACCTGGGATCAGAAGATAAATAAATAGTCTGTAAATGTCTATTAATGTATTAAGCCGAGTCAAAATGAATTGATTAATGAAACTGAACTGAACCAATAGAGAGTACACCCACCCACCCAACCTGATGAATCGTAGCAGCGTTGTTTTTGCGACCTAAATTAGGGAGTTGTTAGCAAACTACTGCCTCGGCTAAACCCAGCATACCTGCTTTTGTACATCAGGCAAGCTCAGAATGTTTTTACCTTTTACAGGGGCCGGCAGGATTTGGCCCTAGAGCTGAAGTTTGCTGACCCCCTTGAATGACTGATGTGTTACAGAGAAGGAATACTAGAGAAAATTTAAAAGGGATAGTAATGGTGCAGCCCAAAGAAGAGACAGAATCTGATGATTCCTCAGATAGTGACAGTAGAAAGTACACCTTCAATGAAATGTCAGGAAACCTTCTGTTTGGCAGTGCCCTGAGCCCATTTTTTCCTTGGCCCTTTGAAAAAAAAAATTAATGGGGTTTAATGACACCTAATAACAAATTTTTTAATTGTTCTCCAAGTATTTGTTTACATGAATTTACACATTTCATCCATACTATTATGATATATTTGATTTACACATAGGTCACTTTGTAACTTTTATGATATCGTCTTCATACACAGTTGTACTCCTTCCGCAACTATACTGTGGGTTTTGCTTGTCAGGGACCACATTTTCTATTTCTTTTGATTCCCCATCAGCACCAGGACTAATGTTTAGTAAAAAGCCCCATATACAGTTACATGCACTTAGTAAATGCCTGTTCACAAGCTTACTTGTTACTGCTAAAGACTCAACCTCCAGGATTTGTAACTAAGAACCCTTCTGTACATTAGTTCCCTAGAATGAATGAATGAATGAATGAAGCATTTATTAAGCACTTATTTTGTGCAAAGCACTGGAAATACACATAGAAAACTAAGATAGCCCCTCCTCTCAAGGAGCTCACCTTGTAATAGAGGAAACAGCACATACAGGTTTCAGCTGCAAGTCAGATGGAAAAGTCCCATGGTCCTTTGGGTACAGAGGCAAAGCAGATAGATGTTAATGCCTCTTCTTGAATGTCCTTGTCGCTAATAAAATGATACCAATTTCTGATGCAGAACTGTTTGACAATGCCAAGGACTTTGGTGGCAAGAATTTTCTGTTCTTCAGTAGCTATGACTGTTAACACCTGCAGAAGTAGTTGCCACGCTGCCTCTCCACAGATGTGGCCTTCCAGGACAATGACTGAGGGCAGAGCTGGAAGTGCTGTCATTCCCAAGGCTCAGTTCAGAGTTGGGCTCCTGGGCTATCTCCACCAGGATCAGAGAGAAGATGGTGGTCAAGTCAAGGTGGGGACAGTGGTCTGATTGCCTAGAACATGCTGACTCCCATCTCTCTCCCCAGGGTGCCTTGCCTAAACTATGTTTCCCCATGTAGCTATATCTCTCCTTTTCCTTCAAAACTTAACTTCTTCAGGCAGTCACCTGTCCTGATTCTATTTACTCTGCCTCATTCTCACCCTCTTAGTCACTCCAGAGCAACTCAAGTGCATGTATAATACAGTAAAGATAAATATCTTTCATAATGTAATAAACATTTAAAAAATATCTGCTTGAAAAACTTGAATAAATCAGCAATAGGCTCTAGCAAAGATACAAAGTTGAGACTAGAGCTGCCCTCAAGCACCTTTCAGTTCATAATGAAGAAAATTCACTAGTGGCACAGGGTTGTTGTGGGGATCAAATGAGATAATATTTGCAAAGTGCTTTGCAAACCTGAGAATGCTAAATTACTACATCAGATCCTTGTCAGAATGAACTTGACTCTACCACTTAAAAAAAACAAAAACAAAAACCACAAACCAAACTAATTAGTGGATCTTCCCAGAGTCAGGGAATCATAAAATCACAGATGTTGAGTTGGAAGGGAACTTAGAGGTCATCTACACCCTGTCCCTCATTATATATAGATCATGGATTGGCAAATGTTTTCTTTCAAGGGCCAAATACTTCTGTAAACTATTTAAAAGTTAATATCTTAGGCTCATTTTAGGCCAAGAGGCAAAATAGAGGCTGGCACTTCCATAGCTAGAGAGAAAACAAATTTTCATAAATTTTTATTCATAAAATTCAAAATATAATAATAATCCAGTACAATTTTTTTTGGTGATACAAGTCTACTAATGAGAAAAAGGGGATTTTTTTGAGGGGAATAACATTTTATTTAATTAAGATTTAAAGTTAGTGTTCCCTATCTTCAAAATTGATAGCAAAATGTTTATCTGTTAATGCTGATCTGTAATGAGATTTTATGTATTTCATCTTTGCAAATGTCTTTGCACATAGATAGGTACTGCCAAATACTGATATCAATCCACAAGCATATTATTTTAACTGAGCCAAAAGGCTAATAGTTTTAAACAAGTTTGTTTTCTCTGGACAAATTTCTTCAGCTGCTGCAATCAAATATGGTTTAATTAAATCACCATCAGTAAAGGCTTTCCTTGCTTAGCTAACAAATGAGCCACTCAAAAACTTTGATTGCAGCCTCATTTTCATTTTTTACAATTTTTGTCAAGAAATGCTTCTGTGATGAAATATTCCATTTTAAATTTTCTAATTTTTCCCTGCTGTTACTTTCCTGTGAGTTGGGAATACTGTGATGAGTGCTTAGTCTGGTAATGTATTCTTTTGGCATAGCCATAGCGTCCTTGCATAATGAATACAATGCTTTGCCGTCTAATTCTATAACAAAGTAATCTATACTCCACTGTGGCTTAAAAGCTTAACATTCAAAACCCATTTTCTTTTCTTGTTTGGATATGATGGATATGCCCTGGTAATTTTTTTAAAATATCACAGTACAGCAATATATGTAGCACTCAAAATGTTGTGAATTTGTGACTGCATCACTGTGATGTGCAATGAGAATCCCAAAACCAGTCTGCTGTTAGAGCTCAAAATCAGCCATAGACAATACGTAAATGAGTGAGTGTAGCTGTGTTAATAAAACTTTATGGATGATGAAATTTGAATTTCATATAATTTTCATGTGTCATGAAATATTATTCTTCTTTTGATTTTTTTCAACCATTTAAAAATGTAAAAATCATTCTTAGCTCTCTTCCTCTCCTCCTTAGAATAGTACTTTCGGGGCAGCTAGGTGGCGCAGTGGATAGAGCCTGGATGGGCCTGGAGTCAGGAGGACCTGAGTTCAAATCCAGCCTCAGACACATAACCCTCCTAGCTGTGTGACTCTTGGCAAGTCACTTAGCACCTATTGCCTCACCAAAAAAGAAAAAAAAAAAGAAAGAAAAAAAAGAACTGTACTTTCTCAGCAGCAGCACAGGTGGTGACATGCATATGGCAGTGAATGCCTAGGTGAGCCTGAGAATGGATCTCAACTATCTAGCTGTGTATTCTGCTTTGTGTTCCTTTTCCTGAGCACAGGTGACAGAATAGTGAGCCTGAGATGGATGTTTCTAGCCACTGGGGCTGGAATGGAATGGACAGGGAACAGAGAGCAAAGTGTGCAGGTTAAAGCAAGCGTGTCCTCTGAGGAGTGAGATCTCTGGCAGTCAAGAAAAGAGCCAACTATAGGGGAGAAAAAAAAAAACAACTCTTGAGAGGGAATCACTCTTCACCTCTCGGGAGAAAAAGGAATTTCTCTCTACTCCTTTTCCCCTTCCCTCACATCTGTCTTTCAGCAGAGCTAATCACCCATTAAAAAATAGCTTTTGCTCTAAGGATCTGTAGGGGTTCTAGGATAGAAGCAGAATGGCAAGAGAGTATAAGAAAAGCCCGATCCCCTCTCTTTGGTGTCAAGCTTTCCCAATACTGAACCCAATCTTCACGAGCCCAAAGGAGGATCCCTTTGTGAGAGAACTCCTCTTCAGCCATGGATGACAATAGTAAATAACCTTAACCATAAACTGCACCCCTAAAAATATATCATCAGTTGAACCACTGATAGAACCTCCTTCCTTGTTCTGGCTTTGGTTGGGAGTCAGTGTCTCTTATCTTTCTGGCCAGTTGTTAATTTTGTTCTTTCTCAGGACACCCCCCCCTCACGAGAGGAAGTCATTGGACACATCCCAACAGGATCAGGCCACGGTTCTCTAGCTTCTGCAGCTGGGGTTATAAATAACTGCCAAAACTAAAAAGCCAAAGAACTGCATTTTGAAAATTGCTTTAAAAAATCACTGTGGAATCCTGATTTGATAACACTCTACACACAAACAAACACACACACACACACACACTCAGTTTTCCCAACTTGCCTTTTCCCAACTACCCTATCCTATTGACCCACAGCTCCCCAGAGAAGACAACAGTAAACTTGAACACAAAGGACATCTTGTGATGAAAGAGACATTCTCTTCCATGTTTAATGGGGCCAGAGCAATCCAGAGCTGTAGCTACATTACATCATGCCATGTTGTTATGGCAGCAGAGACCTCTCTATGATAACTGGTTTACTGTAATAGACAATTCTTCCCTGGGATCTCAGTATCCAAAACTCACTTACCAGAAAGACCAGGGAGTTGTTTTTATGATCTGGTCTTCATTTTTTTTTTCAATAAAACCAAATACCTTTATTGCCACTTCTCAGGGAGAAATATTCTGAAGGAACAGAGAGTTAGGCTGCAGTCTCAGGGGTGACATTAATCTCTAGTTAGTGTTACCCAGAGGACAGGGATTATGCTTTCTATTTCTTTGATATTTCCCCTTCCTCTCCCATCTTTCCCCTCCTGCTCCTTACCCCAGTTAGCCTCACTGGGAACCACATACAGAGTAAAAATGTCAGAATATACTTTTTAGGGGGAAGGAAAGAGAGAAAAGACACAATGGAGGAAATGTCAATGGCCACTCTGATTATGAGAATAAGTCAGATAACACTAACAACTTGTTAGAAGCTGTTGCCCCTCTGCCTATTAAATGTATTGGTTCTGTGGACTGATTAGTTTTCTGCTAGGCAGTCAAGGAAGTTGACAAACCCAGGGAGAAAGTGAAGCTCATAGGGAATCAGCCTCTTGTGTTTATTAGCCCCAACGAAAGCAAGATAGTCTCACTGGTCCTGCATCAGTAAGATGTAGGTCATCTCATGTGCTATAGGTTGTTTTCCCAGGAGCAGAGAGTGAGGATGGGTCATCTTTGTGACTGACAAGATGTATTAGATACAGTATCTGACCAATGAACATTTTCTCTGTCCCTGACTAACTTGACCACACTACAATCCAACCTATTATCCTGGTCTTGCTAGAACTATGCTCTAACTGGCTGAGCTTAAGGGCCTGGATGGAATTATGAGGGATGAGAGTTATTTTCCTGTTGGTTTAAGAGTTGTACCTAAATGGGATGGTATCCAGGTTTCTCCAGACCAGAAGTCTAAAAGGAGTTTTCTGCTCTTGGTCATTTCAATACTAAGTAGCCTTACTTAACTTACTTAATATGTGATTTCTCCAAGGATCTTGGCAAAAATTAAAGGACAGAAGAGACGCAGAACTTTCAGACCCACCCCTATTCTCTGATAGGGGTCATATTAACACACGTCTTCCCTTCTGGGAAATGCAAAAATAACACATTTGGGGTGTAGCAAGCACTTGGCATGGACCTTGGCCAGGACATTTAGTATTGGCAACCTCATAATTCTTATTCAAGGGTCTCCTCTCCAGATTGGGTGGAGAACATACATGTGCAGAGGAACCAGATCTCTTAAAATGGGGAATAAATGATAGGGCTATCAGGGGATGAGAGCCATAGTGCTGGGTCAATTCCAAATGCTACTATGAAGCTGATATCCCAGGCAAGGCACCCCACCCACACTCCACCCCTTCCCTGCTGCCCTGCCAACAAGGATCAACCTACCTCACAAGGATTCGAGGTTGTAGGAAAAGCAAATGCATCATCTAGTGGTTCCTCCCCACACCCAGCCAGGCACAAGCCACAAGATTCCAAAGTGATTTTCCTAAAATTTGGGCCTAATCAAGCATGTCATTTACCCTATTCAATAAAAGCCAATGGTTCCCTATTGCGTTTAGGATCAAATAGAAGCTTCTTTGTTTGGCTTTTAAAGCCCACGATTCCAACCTACCAGTGCAACTTCATTTTACATTATTACCTTTGCTGCGTTCTTCCAGTCTAGCCAACTGACAATTGCAAAATATTCTATCTCTCCTTCTCTTCATTTTTGTATTGATCATCACGCATGCCTAGAATGCAGCTCCTCACCTCTGCCTCATAGATCACTTGCTTCCTTCAAGACTCAGTTCTCTAAGCTTTTCTCGGTCTTCCCAACTGCTAATGTCTTTCCTCCCTGAACTACCTTCTACCTAGTCTGCATAATATGCACATGTTGACTTTCCTGAAAGAATATAATCCCCTTGAGTACAGAGATAATTATAAAAATAGCTAGTGTTTATATAGTACCTAGTATGTGCCATATACTGTGCTAAGTCCTTTACAAATATTAACTCATTTGATCGTCACAACAACTCTGGGAGATAGGTGCTATTATTATCTCCATTTTACAGATGAGAAAGATGAGATATGTAGAGGTTAAGTGACATGCCCAAGTTCACACAGCTACTAACAGTCTGAGGCTAAGTTTGAACTTAGGTCTTCCTGACTCCAGGCCCTACACTCCATCCACCACACCACCCGGCTGCTTCGATGCTTTATTTTTGTCCTGGCATACTCAAGCACCTACAGTGCCTGGCACATCGTAAGAGCTTCATAACTATTTGTTGAATAATAGAGTACATAGAAAACACTGTGAAGTTGGAATGATATCATTTGGAAAAGGATTATAAATCCTAATTAAACAATCATGTATTAAGTACCTGCTCCACAGAAGACACTGGGCCATATTGTAGGGATTTGAAGACAAATAGAAAAAAAAAAATAGCCCCTGTCCTCAAGTAACTTACATTCTATTGTTTTGTTGAATTATAGTTAAAACAGAAAACATAGTCCTAGAATTGCACACAGCTATGTTCTATCTACATCTACATATAGCATTCAGTCCTGGTTCCTGCATACCAGGAAAAACTAACCAAGAGATGGAAAAGGTCCAGAGAAGGGCAACTAAATTGATTAGGATTGGGAAGGGAAAGACTGTCTCACAGGCATAAACTAAAAAGATTAAGACTTTCCTACCTGGAAAGGGGAAAGCTGAGAGATTATCCAAGTATATGAAAACATGAAGGTTATGGCTAAAGCAAAAATAGGCTCATTTATCAAAGCTCACAATAGAAGAACTAGGGACACTCCTTGGTGCTTGAAAGAGATCGTTTCAGGCAATTAGTAAATGCATAGAATTCATTACCCTGAGGAATGGCGGAGGCAGAAAGTATATCAAAAATAAGTTGGAAAAGGATTTAGATGATATAGAGAGAAGGAGGCAGAGCCAAGAGAAGGATTTACATTGTTCATCCTAGCCATACCTTTGCAATAAGGTAAAGAAAACAATATGGAAAGATACCAGAACTCTGGCCGATGCAGTGAGCATCATCAACTCCCCTCCCACAGGAATGATAGGTGAAACTTGTCTCTCTCTTTTAAGAAAAAAAGTCATGGACCCTCAATGTGGAATGAGAGTTATCAGGCCAAGATGTGGATGTGTTTTGTTTAACAGTACTCCTTGGTTACAAGGGAAGGTTCTTTGGGGGTAGATGAGGAAGGAATTATTGAGGAGAAATGACCACAGTGTAAAAAGGAGCAGCGATTGCCTTTTTTTTTTTTTTAAAGAATAGAGTAAATATCTGAGAACTCTTTTAGCTTTAGGTCTATGAGCCTATGAAATCAATCTTTCTAGGTTTCAGTTTCTTCCTTTGTAAAATAAAGGAATCAGACTTGGTCTCTAAGATTTCTCCTGCATCTAAATCTATTATTCAAAGGCATTTGAATTTTCTAAGTCTCCCTTTTGTCATCTAATCTAATTCAATAAACATTTATTAAACATTGAAAAAAAAAGAATAGGGCAAATAAGTGAATACATAATGGTTTCATAATATATGGGAGTTAGGGAAGTACAGGGTCTGCTCCTTAGACTTTTGATATCATCTTCATGAAAGAAAACTAATGTGCCTTCCTATGAAATGTCCCCTGGTTTTACTTTGAGACAGACTACTAGGCTCAATAGATCTGACCTAATATGGCATTTCTCTTCTCCTTCTCCAGGACCTTAAGCATATCCCTTATGGGTACAATCCACCTAAAGAAAGAGATTAAATCCCGGAAGTGTTGCATGTTGTTTAGAAATAAATGTAACTGCATGTCAAAAGGCAACTAATACTGTGAGGTTAAGAGTTCCCAGGCTGACAGCTGGGAAATTTTAGTTGCTGTTTCATGGACATCACTGATATTTAACAATATATCCCTGGCACTTATTCCCCTCGGTCAGGGGTGGGAGCATTTAGAAGTTGTTTTCAGCTATTTGGTACTGGTTAAAAACAGAAAAGTAGGTCAGTAGAAAGCACTAGATAAGCAAGAAGCAATAGTAATAAAAAAAAGTAGCCCAGTGTTTGATATATCCAAGAATATAAATTACTGGGGGATAAAGATTCTCTTTTAACAAGAACTGCTGGGAAAACTAGAAAATGGATTGAGAGGAATTAGAGTTAGGCCAACAACTTATATCATATACCACAATAACCTAAAAATATATATACCCTGACTAGAAAAGGTCACAACATAAAATACAAATAGAAGAGAATGAAATTATGTACAAAGTTTCATAAATATGGCTAGTGGGAAAATTCTTAACTAAACAAAGGATAGAGAAGATAATAAAAGATTAAATAGACAATTTTTACCAAGCAAAATTAAAAACTTTTGCATGAATAAAATTTAAAAGACAAAATTAGAAGAGAAATTATAAAATGGGAAAATATTTGTAGCAAATATCACTATAAAAGTCCAATATCCACCACATACAGGGAATTGACATGATTAAATAACATCAAGAGTCATTCCCTAATAAATACATGATTAAAGGTTATAAACAAATAGCTTTCAAAAGAAAATATGCAAAGTATTAGTAGATAAGGACTGGACATGTAATTTCATTGATATAGGGAATTCTCGGGAGAGGAAACTCCCTTCACCAATGTAGGTCATTACCTTATCTGCAACTTAAAGTCTCATAGAGTTGCTTAGAGGCAACCTCATTGAGAGGTTAAGAGATAGGCCCAATCACACAGTTAATATTTGAGGAAAGTGAGGTTTAAACCCAGGTCCTCTTGACTTCAAGGCCAGTTCTCTTTCCATTTTACCATGCTGCCTCTAAAGTACAAATGGTCACATGAAAACATGCCCTAATAAAGGAGAAATGCAAATTAAAATACTTCTGAGATTTTACTTCCCCATACTATTCCACTAACATGCTTCTCTACAAAATCTCCCTTGGTTCCTTTCTGAAACAGCCTATTAGGCTTGGTAAATCTTTGATCTAATCTAGTATGGCAAATTGACAAAAATAAAAAAAGATATGAACGGTCAATGGTGGTGGAGTTGTAGGAAGGTAGGCACACTGATTCACTGTTGGTGATGCTATGAAGTGTTCCAACCACTCTATATTTTAATTCAGAATTATATATATATATATATATATTTTTAAAGTGTATAAATTCTCTATACCATTTGACTCAGAAATGTCACTACTGGACATATACCCCAAAGAATTCAAAGTCAGAAACAAAGGTCCAATAAATACCAAAATACCCATATCAGCCTTCTTTGTAGTAGAAAAAAAAAAGACCTGGAAACAAAGTAGGTAGTCCCAGCTTGGGGAGTGGCTAGAAGAACTATGGTATTATTAGGTTGTGAAAAATGATGCATTTGAGAAATTAAGAAAAGCATTGGATGATTTGTATGAACTGATGCAGTGAAATAAGGAGTACCAAAAGAATAATATGTACATTTATTACAATAATGTAAGTGAAAAAAGAAGTTGAACTCTGAATAATTAACAAACTGGTAAAGGTGCTGGAGAAGAAATAAAAAAAGATTCCTCTCTCACAGCACAGAGGTGGGGGACTACCAGGACTGAAAATGGTATACTTTGTCAGGCTCAGTCTTTACAAGTGATGTTTTTGCTTAATTGTTTTCCTTCTTAAGTGAGGATTCACTTTAGACAGTGGCAGAAATGACTGTAATGTGGAGACAAATACATACAGATAGGCACATGGACGCTTGCAGACTCTCCCTCTATTGCTATCACTGAGCAACCTCTCCTCTGAATTCACTCTCTCTAAATTTATCACCCAATCCAGATCCTGTGGCTGTTATCTATTGGTCCCCTGGTCATTCTCCCTCATTTCCCTATGAGATCAGTGCCTAGCTCACAGTCTTCATTTCTATCCCAAATCTGCCCTTATGCTATACTATCAAATGTAAAATCCACTGTTTGGTTTGTAAAGCACTCCATAACTCTACTCCCTGCTTACCTTTCCAATCTTCATATACCTCACCCCAACATATTCTGCAATCCAATGGCATTGGTTTCTTAGATTTTCCTTGCTCAAGACACTCTATCTCTTGACTGGGCATTTTCACCGGCTGTGCTCCATGCCTGGAATTCATCCCCTCCTCTCCTGCACCACTGAGTTTCCCTGCCTTCCTTCAAGTTTCAACTAAAATCCCACCTTCTGCAAGAAGCCTTTTCTGGTCCCCCTTAATGCCAGTGCCTTCTCTCTGAGATTATCTCCAATATATCCTGTATCTAACTTGTTTGTACATAGTTGTTTGCATGTTTTATCTTTCTGTTAAATTGTGAGCTCTTTGGGAGGAGAGATTGTTTTTGCCTTTCTTTGTATCCCAGCTCTTATCATAGTGCCTGGCACATAGTAGATGCTTAATGTTTGTTGATTTTGACTTGACAACTTGACTAGGAGACTTCAGTATGCTCTGACCTCCCAGTTCATTGGTCTACTCAAGTATCTTGACCTATTCCTACACTTGGCTTATCTACATTCGGGGATGGTCCTACCCTTCACCTTGCTATCATCTGCAAGTGTTCCATTTCCATAATCAAGAATTCCGAAATTCCTTTATCAAATTAAAACTTCCTATAATTACATCTCTCTATGCCTTCCTTGTAAGCCTGTTCTTCATATTCACCTTAATCTCTAATTCTTAAACCCCTCAGGACCTTCCCTGGCCATTACCCCTGCTCTGGCTACAGTCTGCTCACCTTCAGTATCAATTTTTTAATCAGTTCAGCTCTACAGTTAATCAGTTCAACTCTTCACTACCCTCTTTTCCTTTGTCCTACCACTGCTCATGATTTGGATAAACCTCGTGCATGGCTTCAGCTCGCCCTCCTATCTGGGAGCACCTTCTTCAAGGCAGAGTTGTAGAAAACTCTTCCTGCTGTCAGACAACACTGGAGGGGGATGGGGTATGTTCAGGGAAGACTAACACCTCTGGTATGAGGGCTGCTTTCCACCTTTAGTGTCCTTTTGATTAGAACCTGTGGCTCCAAGAAGTTGTAGCATGTACAAAAGCCACACCCCAGTAAACCATCTCAGCAGATCGGCTAAACCAGGTTGAGGGTAATTGACTCGTTGGTGAGTTAGGGGGGTATCTGCTCCAAGCATGTGAACACTTCCCTGGGACAGAATGGGCAGATGAGAGCAACTTGTTCCAACAGCCGCAAAGGTGGCTGAAGAAGTTGCTGTGGAGCGCTTAGAATTTGGTTAGACATTGAAGATGCCAAGGCCATCCACTGCATCCTGAGTCATTACCAATCATCTTGATTTTTGTCTTGCCACTGGACTTTGATGACTCTGGAAGAGAGTGAGGCCAACAATTTTGTGCAACTCTGCCTTACTTATATCCAATTTATGATTTGAATCAAAAGACATGCCATACCATTGTTACCATACCAATTTACCATTTTTATCTACCTGCCTGTCTTATGGTGACAGGCAAGTGACAAAGCAACATGTGTGGATACCTTGGGAGCTGTGGTCACAATGCTGCCACAGGCAGCCCAGGCCACAGGTTCATCTCACTGAAATGAAGCAGCAGTGGAATTTGCCAGCTCCCTGGTTGTCTGAGCAACTTTTTTGAAGGACCACACTGCTCACCTCCTGACATGAGGAAGGGACTAAAAAAGGTGCCTTAAAAATTGTCTGTTTCACCCAACCCTGGCCTACTTACCAGGACTGGAAAGGATCCCACGCTGTGATAAAAACATACACAAAAAAAAATACCCACAAAAACTTTTGCAGAGATGATTCCATTCATCATCGGTACATAGAACATGCACATACTTATGGACAACATGATATCCAGTAGACCTGAAAGATGAATAGCTCTTGTTGTAAGAGAACTCAGCAGGTATCACATTCAAATAGCAGCCCTGAGTGAAACAAGGCTGGCAAATGAAGGCCAGTTTACTGAAACTGGAGTTGCATACAAGTTTTTCTGGAGTGGTCACAGTGAAAGGGAGCATCTTGAAGGTGGCATAGGTTTTGCAATCAAAACTAATATGGTCAACAAGCTTGTATGCCTACCAAAAGGAGTGAATGATAGGCTCATGACAATGTAATTGGCACTTGTGGTAAAGCGCCATACCACCATTATCAGTGTGTATGATTCCATGATGACAAAACTTGATGAGGTCAAAGAAAAATTTTATGAATACCTGGAGACCCTCATCATCAATATGCCAAAAGAGGACAAGCTTATAATTCTAGGTGATTTTAATGCAAAAATGGGCACAGACTAGCAGATATGGTAGGGAATCCTTAGGAGGAATGAAGTCCAAAACAGCAACAGCAACAATCACTTATTACTGAAGACTTGTGCATCTCATGATATTCTCATCACCAATACTGTCCTCCATTTACCTAAATGCAATAAAATTTCATGTATGCACTCTCCCAGCAAACATTGACATTTAATAGACTATGTTATTGTAAGAAGAAGAGAGGGGCAGGATGTGAGAGTGATGAAGGTAATGTGTGCTGCAATGTGCTGAACTGATCATAGACTTATCCTCTCCAAGCTAAATATTTACATTCAACAAAAGCAGTGGCCCAAGGCCAGATGACCACCAGAAGACTTAATGTCAATAGAATAGAGTGCTTCTCAATTCTCAGAGTGGGACCAGTTTGTTTCTAACTTGGAGGGGAAGCTGAGCCAGTATGCAGTTGGCAACAGTGAAGAAGAAAAGGAGTAGGCAGCTTTCAGAGATTTGGTGTACAGCATTGCATTTACTCATGTGGGCCAGAACATTGGCAAACATTAAGATTGGTTTGATGAAAATGATGGGGAAATTCAACAGCTGCTAAATGAAAAATGAGAACTCCACAGGGTCTACCAACAAGATCATTCATCTCCATCAAAAGTAAAGTGCAAGAGAAGCTTAGAGAGATGCAGCATTCTTGGCTCAGTGAGAACGCAGATGAAATTCAGTTTTACACTGATAGTAATAATCCAAAGTACTTTTATGATGCCCTGAAGGCTACTTATGGGCCAAAGACCTATGGCGCATCTCAACTACTCAGTGCTGATAGAGCTACATTGATTAGTGATAAGGACATGATCCTGGAGAGATGGGCTGAACACTTTCAAAAGACCATCATCAATCAATGCTGAAGTCATTGACTGTGTATTTCAGGTTGAAGTCAATCCCTCTCTAGCTGAACTTCCAACTGAAAAAGAATTTTTGAATGCCATTAGGCTCCTATCATGTAGCAAAGCACCTGGTGCAGATTCTATTCCAGCAGAGATCTACAAGACAGGAGGTTCACTGCTCATAAAAGAGTTAACTGAAATTTTCTGGGTTATATGGCAAGAGGATAATCTCCTTTGATTATCCTTCTGTAGTTCAAGGATGGCTCCATTGTCCATCTCTATAAAAGTAAAGGAAATAGATTGTCCTGTGACAGTCATGAGAGGTCTCTCTCTTAGTCATTGTTTTCAAGATTCTTGCCAGAGTCTTCCTTAATAAGAATTGAAATCCTTCACCTGGAAAGTGGTCATCTATCTGACAGCCAGTGTGGCTTCAGAAAGGGCAGAATTATAAGTCTGTCCTTTTTTGGCACATTGATGATGAGGTTCTCCAGGTAGTTATAAAATTTTTTCTTTGACTTCATCAGGGTTTGTCATGGTGGAACAGTTGATATGTTGTTTGCTGCCCAACAACTCTGGAAGAAATGCCAGAAGCAGAACACAAAGTTCATCAATCTGACCAAGGCCTTTGATACTATCAGTCATGAGGGTTTGTGGGAAATTATAGCAAAATTTGGGTGCCCAGAGAAGTTTGTCAGTATTGTACATCAGTTTCATGATGGCATACTTGCAGAGGTTCTGGATAATGGACAACGCTCTTGAGCTTTTCCAGTCACCAAAGGAGTGAAGCAGGGCATGTGCTGCTCCCATGCTTTTTAGCATGACATTTTCAGCGATATTGTCAGAGGCCTTCAATGAGGACAAAAACAGCATCAAGGTCAGCTACTGCACTGAGGGTAAATTATTTCACTTGAAAAACCAAGACTAAAGTGGAGGGAGAGTTGATGCTCAACTTTTTGTTCACAGATGATTATGTACTCAATGCAGTTGGAGGCTGAGATGCAAGAGAGTATGGATCGATTCTCTGCCACTTGTGCTAATTTTGGCCTAACAATTAACGCCAAGAAAACACAGGATCTACACTAGTCAGCACCACACCACCCACTCACGGAACCATTGGTTACAGCAAATGGAAAAATATTGAATTCTATGGATAAGTTCATTTATTTGGCAGTATGCTTTCTAGGGATGTCCACATAGTTGATGAGGTGGACATACACATTGCCAGAGCTAGCTCAGTGTTTGGTAAGCTCCAAAAGAAAGTGTTGGAGAGAAGAGGTATCAGACTTCCCATCAAACTGAAAGTCTACAGAGCCATTGTGCTGATTTCATTGTTGTATGCCTGTGAAACCTAGACAGTCTACCAGCACCATGCCAGGAAACTGAATCATTTCCATTTGAATTGTCTTAGGAAGATTCTGAAGGTTATCTGGCAAGATAGGGTAGCAGACACTAAAGTCCTTTCTCAAGCTAAACTGACAAGCATTCCAAATCTAAGGCAGAGAGCACAACTCCAATCGGCTAACCATGCTCAAATGCCAAAGGAACATTTGCCTAAAAGACTATTTTACAGAGAACTCACACAAGGCAAGTGTTCACATGGAGGTCAGAAGAAGTGATACAAGGACACTCTCAAGGTCTCTCTCTCTCTCTCTTTTTTTTTTTTTTGGCTAGGCAATGGGGTTAAGTGACTTGCCCAAAATCACACAGCTAGTAAGTGTTATGTGTCTGAGGCTGGATTTGAACTCAGGTCCTCCTGAATCCAGGGCTGGTGCTCTATCCACTGAGCCACCTAGCTGCCCCTCAAGGTCTCTCTGAAGAACTTTGGAATCGACTACATGTCCTGAGAGACACTGGCAAAGGACCACCCAGCATAATGTGCCTACATCAAAGAAGGTGCTGTGCTCTATGAGCAAAGCAGAATTGCAGTAGCTCAAAAAAAACATGAGATATGCAAATTTAAAGACATTTCCACTCCAAATGTTCATGTGGACTATTTGTGCATGACTTGCAGTAGAGGCATCTGAGCTCACGTTGGTCTGATGAGCTACAGTCAGACACACTATACCTTGACTCCAACATAGTGATGTCATTTTGGCCCTCTTTGAGCAGGAAAGATAACAACCAACCCACACTGACTGGAGGACCTTAGAGCTTCCAACCTCATCAATTCACGAGGCTGAGTATAGAAACACCTGTCTTGGGATTGCCATTCAGTCACTTGTACTCAGGGAAAGAAATACAAAACAGAAGAGGCAGTCAGAGGCTTGAGGTCTAGTGTTAGGCTCATCAAGGCCAGCACATGTCATATGTGGGCCGTTGCTCTTGCAGCTGGCTAGATGCCGAGTTTGTGCCGCAAAAAGTCCAAGAGAAAGTCCCAAGCTGCATGTTCAGAAGGGAGCAAGCTGACATCAGGAGCAGAAATTATCTCTGCCTTTAAGGTCTATTGAATGGGCCAGCTCTAGCTGCTCAGTGGCCAATCTTTTTGGATGCAACACTGACCCCATCACCAAGGTGGGGTGCGGGGAGGGGATGAGGGAATGGTACATGGGGACCAATCAGAAGCCTCTAGCTGCACCTGAATCAATGAGCCCGCTAAGAAGGGCCTGGGCCTAGAAGAAGTTCTGTTCCAGGGACAGTACGCGTGTCAGCAGAAGGAACCCAATTCCAGTCATGCTCCCTAGAAGGGATGGCCACTGTTATACTTGTATTTGTTTCATTTATGTTTCTATACACATGTTGTCTCACTCATTAAAATGTGAGGTCCTTAAGGGCAGAGATTGTTTTGCTTTTGTCTTCTATCCCCAACCCTAGCACAACATCTGACACATAGAGCTTACCAAATGATTGTTCAATAGACATTTATTAAGTGTCTGATATACAATGCATTAGAGTCACAAAGACAGGGTTGTGCAGAGGATAGAGCACTGGGCCTGGAGTCAGGAAGACTGGAGTTCAAATCCTGCCTCAGCCATCTACTAGCTGAGTGACCTTGGGCAAGTTGCTTAACCTCTGTCTGCCTCAATTTCCTCAACTATAAGATAGGATTGATAATAGCATTGCTTTCAATGGTTATTGTGAGTATAAAATGAGTTAACATTTGTAAAGTGCTTTGTAAACTTTAAAGCTGTACATCCATGCTAGCTATTATTATTAATAACTGGTGAGATCTGGGAAGTTTTCACAGCGAAGCAAATACTTAAGTTGAGCCTTGAAGGATGATAATGATTCCAGGAGGTGGAAGTGATGAAAGAGGACATCCCAGGCATGGGAGATAGCCTATGCAAGTGACCAGAAAGGAATTCTGAGTTCAGGGAAGGGGCAGGTCAGTGTGGTTGGAGAGTACATGCTTGGAACCAGATGGCAGAGGGCCTTCAATGCCAGGATGAGTAGTATATCATTTTCTCATAGGCAACAGGGAGTCACTGAAGGTTTTTGAGCAGGAGAGTGACAGCAACCAATTCACAAACATATATTACTCACTTATTCTTTACCAGGTACAATACTAACAATCCAAAGACAAAAATGAAACAAACCATACCCTCAAGAAGCTTACATTCTGTCTGAGGTAAAAACATGCACATATATGGTCAGACCTGTACCTTAGGAAGATTATTCTGGCAGATACATATGTGATGGATTAGAAAGGAGAATGTATTGGAATCAAGGAGGTAATTACAATTATTCAGTTGAGGTGATAAAGACTTGAATCCTTAGGATGGTGGCTATGTGACTATAGAGAAGTGACTATGTGATGAATGCAAGAAATATTGGTAGGTAGAATTGGCAAGACTTGGCAACTGATTGGATTGTGGAGTAAAGGAGAGAGAAGAATCAGGAATGACTTAAAGGTTTCAACTTGGGTGACAGGTGATCTGGAGCCTTTAACAGAAATTAGAAAGTTTGAGGCACAGTGCAAATTTCAGAGAAGAAGATAATGAGTTCCATTTTGAACATGTTTATTTTGAGATGTTAGTGGAGTATCAGGAGATGAGAGAGCAGAGTTCAGGAGAGAGATTAGGGATGGGTATATCAATTTGGGGGCAGCTAAGTGGCCCAGTGTATAGAGTGCTGTACCTAGATCCAGGAAGAACTTAGTTGGCCTCAGACACTTACTAGCTGTGAGACCCTGGGCAAGTCACTTAACCTTGTTTGCCTCAGTTGCCTCATACGCAAAATAGCTGGAGAAGGAAATGGCAAACCACTCCAGTATTTTTGCCAAGAAAACCCCAAATGGAGTCACAACAAGTCGGACATGACTGAACAACAACCACAACATCAATTTGAGAGTCATCAACTTAGAAATGATTATTGAACCTGTGGGACTTGAAGAGATCATCAAGGAAGAGAGTGAGGTATGCTGGTATACCGTGCGAGATGTTGGTCTATACCTAGTTTCTGCCATACTGTTTTCCAGTTTTCCCAGCAGTTTTTGTTCCACAAGCTTGGATCTTTGGGTTTATCAATACTAGATTACTATGGTCATAAGAAAGATTTAAAAAATTAATATAATGGTCCCCAGAGAGACTAATAGGGGTCCCTCTTCCCAAAGCTTCATACCAGAGTGTCTTTGTGGCATTGTTCCCAATGACCTCCCAAATGCCACATAAAAATATCCAAGCAGTTCCTTCAACAAAATTCTTAGGCAACCTCTAATCTCTTCCTATGGAGGAGAAGGAAGACTAAAAATTCAAGGTTTTGTCTCCCCACTTTGGAAGGACAGAATCCTAGATCTTAATGATCTGGTCCATGCTGTGGATGATGTCAGTTCTTTGTAGTTCACAATGGGTCTCCCTATGTAAAGTGGTAAGTAGTTAGAGGATTAGGCCTAGAGTCAGGAAGACCAGAGAATCCTGCCTCAGAAATTTACCAACTAGGTGACCCTGGGCAAGTCACTTAACCTGCTTTCCTCAACTCTAAAATAACACTTGCCTCCCATGGTTATTGTGAGGATAAAACGAGTTAATATTTGTGAGCTGTTTTGTAAACCTTAAAGCTCTATATAAATGTTAGCTATTATTATTACCCAGCACTAACTGCAGATCTACTTATCCTTACCTGAATCAGCGGTCAACTTGTTGAGCAGCCATTTATTATTATTGGTCAAACAGCATAATCTCATACTTCTTAATCATTATTCTTATGCCATTAGCAGAGTTATTAAAATCTGAATGAAGGATCCAAGTAATTCAATCAAAATAGTGGTCTTGCAAGCCAACAATGAAGGAAAACTCCTTCTTAGGACAACTCAAGAAGAAGATAACATACCACATACCATCAACACTCAAAGTTGATATTCTCATTGAACTACTTCCTCATCATACCTGTGTAATTTATGTATGCATTCTTTTTTAAAATTAACTAATTAATTTATTTTTTGTTTTCAGCATTCATTTCCACAAGATTTTGATTTCCAAATTTTCTCCCCATCTCACCCCTCTCTCTACCCCAAGATGGTGTGCATTCTGAGTACCCTTTCCCCTAATCTGTCCTCCCTTCTGTCACCCCTCCTTCTCTTATCCCCTTCCCCTTCTATTTTCCTGTAAGGCAGGGTAGATTTCTATACCCCATTTCCTGTGTATCTTATTTCCCAGTTGCATGTAAAAGCAATTTTTAACATTTGTTTTTAAAACTTTGGTTTCCAAATTTTCTCCCTTCCTCCCTTCCCACCCACCCTCATTGAGATGGCAAGCAACTCAATACAGGTTATACATGTATAGTCTTGCAAAACACTTCTATAGTAGTCATGTTGTGAAAAACTACCTATATTTCCCTTCATCCTATCCCACCCCCATTTATTCTATTCTCTCTTTTGACCCTGTCCCTCCTCAGAAATGTTTGCTTCTTATTACCCTCTCCCCTAATCTGCCCTCCCTTCTATCATCCCCTCCCTTATCCCCTTCCTCCCATTTTCCTGTAGGGTAAGATAGATTTCCATACCTAATTGAGTGTGTATGTTATTCCCTCCTTAAGCCAAATCTGATGAGAATCAGATTCACTCATTCCCTCTCACCTTCCCCCACTTCTCTCTTTCTCCTTCTCTCAGTATAATCCTCTTTTACCTCTTAATTTTATTTTTTAGATATCACTCCTTCATCTTAAACTCACCTTGTGCCATCTATCTATCTATCTGTCTATCCATATATTTTTCCCTTCAATTACCCTAATAATGACAATTACAAACATCATCTTTCCATGTAGGAATGTGAACAATTCATTTTAATAAGTCTCTTATGATTTCTCTTCCCTGTTTACCTTTTCATGCTTCTCTTGAGTCTTGTATTTGAAAGTCAAATTTTATATTCGGCTCTGGTCTCTTCATCAAGAATGCTTGAAAGTTCTTTGTTTCATTGAATATCCATTTTCCCCCCTGAAGGATTATACTCAGTTTTGCTGGGTAGATGATTCTTGGTTGTAATCCTATCTCCTTTGCCCTCCAGAATATTATATTCCAAACCCTACAGGCCCTTAATGTAGAAGCTGCTAAATCTTGTGTTATACTGATTGTGTATCCACAATACTGGAATTGTTTCTTTCTGGCTGCTTGCAATATTTTCTCCTTGACCTGGGAACTCTGGAATTTGGCTATAATATTCCTAAGGTTTTCCTTTGGGGATCTCTTTCAGGAAGTGATCAGTGGATTATTTTCTATTTTACCCTCTGGTTCTAGAATATCAGGGCAGTTTTTCTTGATAATTTCTTGAAAGATGTTGCGTAGGCTCTTTTTTTAATCATGGCTTTCAAGTAGTCCAATAATTTTTAAATTATTTCTCCTGGATCTATTTTCCAGGTCAGTTGTTTTTCCAATGAGATATTTCACATTGTCTTCTATGTTTTCATTCTTTTGGTTTTGTTTTACAATTTTTTGATTTCTCATAAAGTCATTAGCTTCCATTTGCAAGGAGAATTCTAATTTTTAAGGAAGTATTTTCTTCAGTGAGCTTTTGGACTTCCTTTTCCATTAGGTCAATTCTGCTATTTAAGGCATTCTTCTCCTCATTGGCTTTTTGGACTTCTTTTGCCATTTGGGTTAGCCTATTTTTTAAGGTGTCATTTTCTTCAGTATTTTTTGGAGTGTCCTTTAGCAAGCTGTTGACTTGTTTTTCATGATTTTCTTGCATCACTCTTATTTTTCTTCCCAGTTTTTCCTCTAGTTCTCTTACTTGCTTCTCAAAATCCTTTTTGAGCTCTTCCATGGCCTGGGACTGATTCATTTTTTCTTAGAGGTTTTAGATGTAGGAGCTTTGACTTGGTTGTCTTCTTTTGGTCATATGTTTTGATCTTTTTTGTCTCCGAAGTAAGATTCTATGGTCTGACTTTTTTTTTGTGCTGTTTGCTCATGATCCCAGCTAATTATTTGACTTTTAAACTCTTTATTAAGGTAGGGGTCTGCTTCCAGTGTGGATAATGTACTGTCCCAAGCTTCGGGGGTTTTGTGCAGTTTTTTTCAGAGCTACTTCTAGGGACCTGTAAATTTTCAGTTCTTTCAAGATGGTGTGAGCAAAGGCGAGGTGGTTACTCCTTTCCTGGCCTATGCTCTGGTCTATGAGTGACCACAAGCACTCTTTTCTGTCTTGGAACTGTGAGGAGGATTCCTTCTCCACCGCCACCACAAGCTCCACCATGCCAACGCTCCTCCCCCCTCGAGGACTGCCACCCAGAACTGCAACCCAGATCCAAGCATGGGTAAAACAAGAGAATCCTGCCTCAGCTCCAGCAAAGAGATCCCTGCAATCCCCCTCTGATCAGCCTCTTGATCCCCGCTCTGTCTGTAGGCTGAGAGCTCAGGAAGCAGCCACCACCATGGGACTGCACCCGGTCTGGGGCCAGACCAATCTCCTCTCACTGAGGTCTGACAAACCTTTCCTACTGACCTTCTAAGTTGTTTTTGGCATTTGTGGGTTGAGAAGTCTGGAAACCACTACAGCTGTCTGTGATTCAGCCCCTGGAGGCCTGCTCCAGGTTTGCTGAGGCCCAGTCTTTGCCTGCACGGCCCACACAGAACTGCGCTCCTCTCCCAGCCTGGTGCAACAGACCTTTCCAATCAACCATCCAGGTTGTCTTGGGCTGGAAATTTGTTTCACTCCATCTTTTTGTGGGTTCTTCTGCCCTAGAATTTGTTTAGAGCCATTTTTACAGGTATTTGGAAGGGTTTGGGGGAGAGCTCAAGCAGGTCACTACTTTCACTCTGCCATCTTGACTCTGCCCCTACTCTTGGGTTGTATGCATTCTTTATCCCATGATAAAGGAGAGCATCAGCAAGAGCATCAGGACCACAGTACAAACAATGACAGTTCTGGAGCAATCATTCCTCTTCATCATAGGGCAGCGTATGTAGTAAGGTAGCTAAGAGATCATTACCCTGCCCCAGTGAATACTAAGAATCACCCTAAAACACCATCACCTCAGTGTCCTCAACCCACTACCCAGGCCCTCCTCTTCCTTGGGAGTTCCACGGTGGTGGCTGGGAAAACTAGAATACCAAATCTCTGTCCCTTTACCAGCTTCTTCTGAGGGATTCTTTTTCCACAGGGGCTGGGTAGACAGTTTTACTCCTCTCTTGTCACTAGAAAGCAAGCTACCTCCAAACACCACCACCCTTGGTCCTCCTAGCCCTCTCTGGGAGAACAGTCCAACGATAACCGGGTTTTATGTTGGCAGCAATGTGAAGAAGCCCCATTGATTATAGATTCCAAGGACCATGCTGGGCTTCCTTTACCACTGCCTCTTTCAGTGCCCACTTTGTTGGGGCCGTTGTTACCCACTCTGCTATAACTGTTGCCTACTCTACCGCCTGATGCCACTGGGCCCCCCCTACCACTCCCTCTGCCAGGAACAAACACTGCCTTCCTTATGGCAGGGCCTGGTAATTCCCACTTGTGCCAGGGCCAAAGTACTGTCCCTCTATGCATGGTGCCTCAGTGCAACTTTGAATGCTGCTACTGTTTCCCTGTACCAGATACTACCACTGCTGAGGCCTAAGTGCTGTCTCCCTATGCCCAGGACTACTCTGGGGTCTACTCTGAGGGAATCCCTCACCCACCCTTCACTGGAAGTCCTAGGAGGGAAAAAAAGACTTACAGTTTATAGAAGTGAGAGCAAAAGCTATTTTTACTTTTAAACTTTTTAAAAGTAATGCAGTACTCCCTCCCCACCCTATCTCCAGTAAATCAAGTTCATCTAGCCATTTGCCCATATTCCCAGTTCTGGAAAGGTTTATGGGTTCCCAAGGAAGATCAAGTATTGAATTTTCCTCCCCTCAGTGTCTTGCAGCAGAGAGTCGCAACAATGTCCTTGTGGCAGTGTTTCCAATGACCTCCCAAATGCCTCATAAAAAAACTCAAGCAGTTTCTTCAACAAAGTTCTTAGAGAATCTCCAAAATACCAGTCTTCAGAGAGGGCCAAAGCCTACCACAGCTGGTGGGGCTAGAGGTCAATATCATTCCCAAATGCAAAAATTATGCAAATTCACAAATAATAGTTTACAGCACTTATTATCTTCAGGAAATGGTTCTAGAAGACACAGCATATTCATATCTGTCTGTAGTGGTTGAATGACCACAAATAGTTTACTCTCTTATCCCACCCCTGCCCACTACCCCCTAGGACAATGGTCTACTCTAACAGAAGCATAGAGGTCACCTAGGGCTTCTCTCTCTACGTCAAGCGTTCCCCACTTCATTAAGGCAATGCTGATCCAGTGGTGTCAATCATCACCAATATTGTTGGCTGGGCCTAATCCAGGACAGCCTGGTGCTTCAGGTTCAGAACTGGAATGAAATAAGACATTCATAGCTCATCCAATAATTAACAAAAGGAGGCCTAGTTAGCCATAGCAGGGAAAGGATATTCAGCAAAAACTGATTCAGTTGAGAAAAACTTCCTGGCCTCTATATTAGATAAGCAGGTCCTCTTGTCAGAAGCTTCAAGGAGGAGCTCCTGACTTCTTATGTACTGACTTTGGTGTTGCAACCACCAGGAAACTAGTCAATGGTTGAAGCCCTAGTTAATATCTTTTAAGGAGAAATTTGTCTAGCCTGAGTGTAGGACCTTAGGGTATTACTCCTACTCCGGCCTGTTTGAAGATAACATAGACCATGTAAAGGACAAAAACAAAACACAGATAAATGATTTTGTCTCTTGCCAATATGAAAGAAGTCTGGAAAGGTAGATGGGAGTCAGGTTGTAGACTGCTTTAAATGCTAGATTTTAGTATTTTTTTATGCTAGGGGAAATAGGAATCTACTGAGTAGGGAGTGGCATTGTCAGAACCAAGCCTTGGGAAAATTTTCTTGGCAGCTATGTGGAAGATGGATCGGAAAGAGAGACTAGAAACAGGAAGACCTATCAGAAGGCTATTGCAATAGTTCGGGTGAGAAGTGATGTGTGATGAAGGTAGTAGCATGTGAGTGGTGAGATGGAGATGGAGTTAGAGATATGGAAGCAGAATCTTCAAGACTTTGGAACTCTTGGCTATGAGGGGAAGTGAGGGAGAGAGAAGAGTTAAGCATGGCTCTCAAGTTTCAAACCTGGATGACTAGAAGATTGGTGGTATCCTCAACAGAAATCAGAAAATTTGTGGGAGGGGAAGATTTTGGGTGGAAAATAAAGAGATCTATTTGGGACATGTTGAGTTTGAGATACCAATAGACTATCTAGCTGGGGATGTCCAGCAGGAAGTTGTCATTGGATTGTAGTTAATGAATATGAGAGAGATCTTGAATGATCATGAAACACATTCACAAAGGAGTAAGGAAGGAATGAGAACAAGAACAGAGCTAGAGAGGTTTGGCCTCACCAAAAGACAGGTCATCTCTTCCTCAGCGACAAGAGGAAAGAAAAGTTACAGGCAGTCTTTATTTAGGTGGATTTTGAGGTATGGGGCAGAGGAGATGAGGGAGCTTACAAGAGGCAACCTCAATTATCTCAGCAAAGTAGGAGGTAAGGGGTTCCATGGTCAGAAGCAGGAGGTAGAAGCAGCTCAGTTGTTTGACTTCACCTTTGCCCAGGGTTCTACCCCACAAGAGGGAGGAATCATGGGATTTAGAGCTAGAAGAGATCTTAGAGGTCATCCAGTCCAACTCTCTCATTTTATACATGAGAAAAGCTGTGTGCCTAAGATCCCATTAGTTATGATCCCAGAGCCCCAATCTCTAAGCCTCGGAATGAGGGCTAGGTTCTGTCTACAAGCTGGGCTTGAGAGCTCAATGGTGTTTAGACAATGGACATTTTTGCTTGTTGCCAAGTGGGTGGCGGGTCTGTGGGAACATAGCCAAGGAGTTACTTCTCCCCCACTCTCTCCACCAGCCTCACAAATGACTGCATGTCAAGTAATAGGAAGTCTAGACAGGGACTAAAATCTTGGAATATGCTACAGGGCTTCTCTTTCCTTAACCCCATCCTGGGGGTCTCTGCAGGGCAGCAGGCCCAAAACTCACAGAAGTGAAGGAAGACAGCAGGCAGCAAACAGGAGTGCCCAACAATTACCAACCAAACCCAGCCGTCAGTCTTTCCAGTGGGGAGCTGGCAGACTGGGTGTGTGATGGGGCCAGCATTTCTTGGCAGTAGAGAGCACAATCCAGCTAGTCAGTGCAAAGCTCCCCACTCCTCCCCCCAACCCCCTAGCCTCAGCCTAAGCAGGGCACTACTTTCCCCTTAACCTGTTGTTCCCACCCTCCCCACCCTGACCCCCCCCATCTCTACCCTCGGAGACAGGGAGGAAGGAGACCTCAAGACAGGATAAAGGCAAAGAGGAGAGAGGGGTGATCATTCACTCTATTAAACAGAATGGGGTGTTAGGTTTGGAATTAAAACATAATTTCCCTTCCAGATAAATCCTCACCCACTGCTTTCCACCTAGTTCTGTGTCTTCTCCCTTAGCTACTTCTGACCCTAATACACTCCTTCCAGACAACAGACAAATGCTCTTTTACTCTACCTGGCACAGAACGAAGGCTGCTTAAGTGGTCCCTGGCTCCCTGACCCTGGCAGGATTTCTTAAAGAACCACACTCCTCTGTATTCTATATCAATTTTCCCTCTGTCCTAGGTGTCTCCTCAAAGGTAATAGCTTCCCAGAGGGTGACAGTAAAGGTGTGTGATCTTGAAGAAGTCACTTCAGTTTTCTTACCTGTAAAATGAGCTAGCTGGTATCTAAGATCTGTCTTGACTTTTATAAATTCTAAGAGTTTAAGATTCTACTTATAGTCTTGGGGAAAGGACCATGCATGGGGTGTGACCAACTTGTATCTGGCCATAGGCTAAACAGACACCCTAGAGTCAGAGCCTTAAGGAGGGATTCTTACACTCATGAGTAAGTGTGTCTTACACAATTCCAAGAATCATTCTGCCCTGAGATCAGGAACAGATTTATGAGCAGACATATCTTCAGGGTTTCTTTTTCTTTCTTTCTTTCTTTTTTTTGGGGGCGGGGGAGGAAGAGGAACTAGGGGAGACAGAGAGTGTGAGGGAAGTGTGATCCAGTGGTATACTGTGTGTGACATAGACTGCTGAATTTAGAATCAGAAGACCTGGGTTTGAATCTCAGTCCCTTTACTTATCAATCAATACACATTTATTAAATAATTATTATATGCCAGACATTGGAGATACAAATACAAAGGATGGAATGAAGCAACCCCTATTCTTAAAGAGTTTACATTCTAAGGGAAAGGAGGAAAAGGGACTAGAAATACATACAGAATAAATACAAAGAGAATAAATACAAATCAGTACTATATAGTTAAATACAATGTCATTTGGGAGGAAAGGTAGTAGTTAGAGGAAATCAGTAAAGGCTTCATGTAGAAAATAATGCTTGAGCTCTGTCTTTTTTTTTTTAAACATATTTTTATTTATTTATTTTATGTTTAGTTTATGGAATAAAACAAGCATTTCCATAATGTAGTATAATAAATAAAGATGATTACACATGAAACTACAGCTGTATTATGTACAACTTGCTATTCCTTTTAAATATATAATAAAGTTATGTATATTTCTTTTTTTCTTCCTTTCCTCCTCCCCCACCCTAAAGATGGCTACTATTAGGCACAAATAGGTATAATATGTAAAATTATTCTATACATACTTCCGTTTATCAATTCTTTCTCTGGACTATATTATAAGGCAGTAATTATCAAAACTATCTGGTACTAGGGGGCAGCTAGGTGGCTCAGTGGATAGAGCACTGGCCCTGGATTCAGGAGGAGCTGAGTTCAAATCCAGCCTCAGACACATAACACTTACTAGCTATGTGACCCTGGGCAAGTCACTTAACCCCCATTGCCCAACCAAAAACAAAAACAAACAAAAAACTATCTGGTACTGGCTAAGAAATAGAAAGGTATATCAATGGAACAGAGTAAACACACAATTTATAGCAGCAAATAAATATGATAACCTTGTATTCGACAAGCATAAAGACTTAATATTTTGGTATAAGAATTCATTTTTGGTAGAAATTGTTGGGAAAATTGAGCTGTGTTTTGAAGGGAGTGATGGCTTCTGTAAGGTGGAGGTGAGGAGGGAATATATTCCAGGGAGGAGGGATGGCCAGTACAAAGGCTGTGTGACCTCCAACAAGTCACCTAACCTCTTTAGACCAAAGTTTCCTCACTAGTTAATTAAGGGGATTGGACTAGATGACCTTTAAGGACTCTAAATCTATTATCCATGACCCCATCTTTGTAGACAAAAGAAAAACAACCAAAGACCTACTAGGTCATAGACTCCAAGAAAGCAAAGAACTCATACTATCTAAGCTTTGAATAGCTTCCTTAGTGCCTAGAAACAGGGCTTGGAACATAGTAGGGGTTTAATAAATAGCTGGTGAAGGCACATCTAAGTGAAAACAAACGTTCAGGAAAATAAGATTACAGGATGTGGAGGTAACTGAGGGTGCTACAGCAGCAGAGCTGCCCGGTCCCTCAAAATGCAATGGGACTGCCTCCCCAATTTTGACCTTCAATGTTGAAATAGAGAGAATTTTAAATGGAGGGTGGAAAGGGCCTAGTCTGGGCACCTTTGACCTGTCTTGTATACTTCTCTCCCTTTTTCTATGCTGACCTAGTGTAGCCACAAGGCCAATAAATGTCTGCTCCACCAGTCCACCCCACCTTTTTTATAAATAAGGAAAAAGATTTAAATAGTGATGGGGGCTAACTGGATGCTCTAAGAAGGAATCCAGCCCTACCACAAGTCTAAGATACAATCAGCTCAACCTTACTCTTAGAGGTACACGACTTTCTGACCATATGCTCACTCAATTGCCAGGGTTTCCATTTAATCCTGACCCAACACACTGATCACCATTTCTATGAGGTCAGGGCACTGCTTGGAGTTCCTGTGGTATTAGGAGAGTGAAAGGATACAGAGCGTGACTGTACTTGCAGCCATAAACAATAATTCTAGTGCCCAGGACAAGTACCACAAAATGTGGGGATAAAGTAAGGCTGGAGGAGAAAATTTAACCTGGGGTGCTAGAAGGCCTTGAGAATCCCACATCAGCCAGCAAATGCATCATCCTTTTTCCATTGGAATGTAAGCTCATTGCAAGTAGGGATCCTTTTGTTGTTTGTAAGGACCTCCCTGCCTTGAGTCTCCTAACACCCCAGTCCAGGACTGGGGAGCCTACATCCTCAAGGCCACATGTGGTGTGTGACATCCAACAAGTCCATTCTCCAGTCCATCCCACTCAGCTTTCACAGTGATTTTACTAAAACCAGGACCATGTCAATTCCCATTCAATAAATTCTAGTGGCTCTCTATTACCTCCAGAATCAATATAAAATCTTGGGTTTGGATTTTGAAGCCCTTTAAAACATGACCCTTTCCTACTTTTCCAGTTTTCACCCCACTTAACAGAGATTGTGTCCTCCTTGGTGTTCCTAGAGTGAGATATATCATCTCCTGATTTTCTGCATTTCTTCTAGTTGCACCCCATGCCTGGACTTCTTTCCCTCCTCCCCTCTGCCTCTTGGCTTTCTTAAGTCTCAGCTAAAATTCTACCTACTGTAAGAAGCTTTTCCTGATCACCTTTAATGCTAGTGGCTTCCCTCTGCAGATTATCTTCCATTGATCTTGAACATTTGTTTGTACATTTTGCCAGTCAGTTAATAAATATTTATTAAATGCCTACTATGTGCCAGGCACTGTGCTAAGCACAAGGGATACAAAAAAAAAGGTAAAGGACAGTTCCTGCTCTTGAGAAACCCACAATCTAATGCGGAAGATGGCATACAAATAACTATCTACAAATAATCTATATAAAGGATAAATAGCAAATAATTAACAGAGAAAGGCATTAGAATTAAGGGGGATTGGGAAAGGCTTCCTGTAGAAGGTGAAATTTTAACTGGGACTTGAAGGAAGCCAGGGAAGCCAAGTGGCAAAGATGGGAAATCATTCCAGACATGGGACTGCCTGTGAAAATGCCACAAGTGTCTCATGGGAGGAATAGCAAAGAGACCAGTGTCATAAATGTTTGTATATTGTCTCTGCTGTTAGTTGTAGTTTCTTGAGAGCAGGGAATGCTTTTGCGTTTCTTTGTATCCTCAGTGTTTAGCACTAATGCTTGTTGACTTGTCCCGGTATTTCTACCCTAGAAAAATGTAGACTATCCCACATATGTATAATAATAATAACACTAATAGCTAGGTATTCATATAGCACTTTAAGCAAAGCATCTTATGTATATTATCTCATTGGATTCTTGCAACAGTCTAGGGGGGTAGGTGCTATTATCATCCCCATTTTACAGATGAGGAAACTGAGGATCAGGGAGGTTAAATGACTTGCCTCAGGTCATACAACTAATAAATATCTGAGGCAGGTTTTGAAGTCAGGTTATTCTGACTCCAAGACCTACATTTTATGGACTGTACAACTTAGCTGCCTCAATTATACCCAAGTTTTCTTCTGAGTATGGTTATGTATGGATTCAGATGCCATCTGGTAGCATCCTAATGAACCTGTTATAAAAGCCCTGTCCTTTATCCAGCTCGTCTAAGCTCAGAACCACATGGGAAGCTAACAGAAGTGAGTATATTAACTAACCTCAATCACATATAACCCTAGAAACCATCTGCTGCAGAAAGAGCACAGCTCTAAATACCACAAAGCCAACAGGAGAGGAAGAGGAAGAGGAAGAGGGCCACCCCTGTCCTCAGAGAACTTTCCATAGAGCTGATCTGGAGGCTGTAGTCATCTTGTTGACCTGAAGCCATCTTGAATGAAGCCAAGGAACAGGAACAATCCTCTGCCCATTTGGGTGAGGGGTTAAGGGTTGGAAGAGAATTCTTTCTTGGGTAAATAATTTTTCAATTTTTAAAAAATTCTCACAACAGCCAGTACATATTTTGGATTCTGTTTCCAGAACAAGACAGAAATATCAGTTGGAGAAAAAGTGATAAATTTAGATAAATCTCATCTATTCAATAATTGCTCTGTGCAGGGCCATCTACTTGAGGTTTCTGGGAAACATGAAAAATTTGATGGCAGTTATGGTCCTCAAAGAATTGAGATTATAATGATAGCTGGCACTTATCTAGTGCTTTTTGTATATTATCTAAATTAATCTTCATAACAATTATGTGTGTAGGCACCATTGGGACTGCTAGGTGTTATAGTGGATAGAGTTCCATGCCTGGAATCATATCTGGTCTCAGACATTTACTAGCTGTGTGACCCTGGGCAAGTCACTTAACCCTATTTGCTTCAGTTTCAAATAAGCTGGAGAAGGTAAATGGCAAACCATTCTAGTATCTCTGCCAAGAAAACCCCAAATGAGGTCATAAAGAGTCAGACACAACTGAAACAACCAAACAAAGGCACCATTATCATCCCCTTTTTACCGATGAGGAAATAGATGAGTGATTGCCCAGGGTCACACAGCTAATTTATGCTGGGGTTGGAATTCAGAACCCTCCTGACTCTGAAGTCTAGAACTCTGTGTGATAAAACTTGGGAACAATGATAGTACAATTGAGAACAATAACAATTATTGAGGATAAAATTAACTTTGGAGTAAGTGGACTTCAAATGTTGCTTTGACCTTGTACAAATCACTTTACCTCTCTGGGCCTCAGTTTTGTCAACTATAAAATGGTAAGGGTGAGGCGTAGGGGGGAATTGAACCAGATGACATCTAAAGTCCCCCCTAGCTCTAAATCTGTGAAACAACTTGCTACAACCTAAGTAGGGTAATGCAGAGGAAAGGATCAGAGTTGAGTAGAGTTCATTCAGAAAAACTTCCAGGAGGAAGTAAGTTTTGAGTTGGTTCTTGAATTAGTGATGGTTGTAAAGAGAGGTGAGGGAAGGTCAGCTTAGATAATTACAATGCCAAGCCCTGATATATGTATCCAGTGAGAATATATTTTCTATTAGGGGCAGCTAGGTGGCACAATAGATAGAGCACCGGCCCTGAAGTCAGGAGGACCTGTGTTCAAATCTGACCTCAGACCAAACATTTGACACTTATTAGCTGTGTGACCCTGGGCAAGTCACTTAACCCCAATTGCCCCCCCAAAAAGAGACTATATCTCTATTATTCTTAAGTGTGTACAGGTCTTGGATACCTCCATATGTGTGACAGAAAATCTTTTCTGATTGGCTGAAGAATTTGGCTCCCATTTCCCCTCACCTAGCTTACAGGAACCCTTAAACTTCAAAGGATCCACAGAATTTGGATTTTTCCCTTGATGTCCCAGCAGTGTCCCTGAAACGGCTGACAGCACTGTCTTCGTGGGGAGCCAAGGATAGACTGGATGTGATGAGGAAACAAATTTTAGGTCCTACAAAGAGCCCAGCGGAAAAGGTTACATCATACCTAAGGGGAACATCTTAAGGATTCTAGCAAAATGATTTCTAGAAACTGAGTTGCTACATGTGATCTCTAAGTTTGAGCTCACTTGCACCTGGACTCCAAATATACTTGTGGAAGAGTATATCAAAGACTTTCGGGGAAATGTTTTATACCAACTATACCAACATAATAAATTCCCCTTTCTGAAAGTTAATTATGGTTGACTCATTGATATGACTGATGATCACGGCCAGAAGGATACCAATGGGGGCTCATAAGCATTAGAGAGATACTTCCAACCCCTCAGGGATAACCTCGAGCCCTGAAATAAAGTAACCACTCTCTGGGGACCCAGCTGGAGTGCAAATAGAAGTGTAGGGAAGTAGTCCCAAGAGGCAGCGAGGTGGTGCAGTAGATAAGTCAGAAGGACCTGAGTTCAACTCCGGCCTCAGACACTTGATACTTATTAGCTGTGTGACCCTGGGCAAGCCACTTAACCCCGGTTGCCTCACCAAAAAAGAAAAAAAAAAGAGAAGGGAAAGTAGTCCCAGGGTACATGCAAAGATTAAGTAAAAGAATAGGAAGAAGATACCGCAGATGGAATGAATGGTATGTACAAAGGCATAGAGGAAATAATCACAGGAGAATATGTAATGAATTTTTGTTCCTGGCTTTAAGTCTGGATATCTTAAAGTTCATTTCATGGCCTTAGGTCTCCCCAAAGGCTCTGGGTTCACAATGACCAGGTTTGATTCTAGGAATGATGAGAAAAAGTAAATTTCTTTTATTTGGCTCATAGCCCCTATCCTTCCTTTCTCTAGCCTAAGAGGTACTAATTTTAAAAGGGCTTGTTGCTTAGCAAATAAGTATGACTCATTGAGAGACGATGGAAAAGGGAAGGAATGAGAGACATGGAGCCTGACAATAGGAGAGAGAGAGAGAAAGAGAGAAGGAGAGAGAGAGAGAGAGAGAGAGAGAGAGAGAGAGAGAGAGAGAGAGAAAGTTGGAAGATGGAAAGGAACAGAGCTCAGTGAAAAGCAGAGTGAAAAATGTGTCAGTGGGGGGTAGACAGATATTAAAGGGAACTGGAGGTCCGAATTCAGAACTGTCCCACAGAACTGTGCGTCATCTGATTACCTTGGGAGTAAAAGGAAGCAGCGCAGGGAGCCATAACCTACCGGTCCAGAGTTGTAAGAGATGCTGTTCTCTTAACCTCATTTGTTCCATGGGTCTCTCATCCCTGTTCATTGCTCAGTTCCTTCAGCTCTGACCCCATTTCCTCAGGATTTCATTCCCTGAGGAGCAGAGCCTGGCATTTCAGAGAGAGACTAGGTAAAGGAGGCAGGCTGGGGAAAGCTAGGAGTAGAGAAAGTATTTCACTATCTCCTTCATTTTATTTAAAAATTATGGGGTTCAGGGTAGCTGGAGAAAGTCTTATCCATTTGGTAACTAACCAAAGACTTAGATACTAGGGGATTCACTTGGCAATTCAAAGATGATCCCTGGGATAAAGAACTAACCAAACACAACCAGTTTCTTTGTTCTTTGATGAATTTGGAATTTGGGTGCTGGGTTAGATACAAATGAGGATGTAAAACTATGCTTGCTGATTCCAGTAGGTTGGCCCATGACAGAGAAGGGCCCTGGGTACAACCTGGAAGGAATATGGAGCATACCTTTATACCAGAAAGCTGCTCTTTGTTGCATTGATCTCAAACTTCTTAATTCAAGGGCTGAGAAGAAATGATTAGAAGATCTTACTGTGATACCTCCATCTTGGCCCCCTCCACCCATTCAATTCAGCAAACATTCATTGAGCACCTACTATGTGCAAGACACTGTACTGATTCCTGGGGATACTAAGACAAAATCAAATCAGTCTTTGCCCTCAAGGAACTTACAATCTACTAGGACTCTAAACTTCCATCATTGTAGAGAGTTTCCTGTGCTGTGCTCACTTTCTTTGCTGGCCACTTCTGGGTTACTCTCTGGTAGCCTTTTGGTCTACAAGACCAAGCCTTTTTGGGACAGTCTAAGCAGTAGCTGCACCCAATGACTCAGACTTATATGATAAAGAATTTACAGTGCAATTTACATGTATGTAGAAAACAAAGTACTTTACACATTTCGTCTAATTTGAGCTTTGAAACAACTCTGTTGGTTAGGTACTGTAGGTGCTACAGGTATATTGATATTTCCACTTTTTAGATGAGAAAATTGAGGCTCTGAGAGATCAAGTTATTTGCCTGTGGTTCCATAGCTGAAAAGTAGTAGAGATAGAATTTGTTCCCATGTCTTCATGACTCCAAGTCTAGTCCTCTATTTTTTTTTCTTTTTTGGTGAGGCAATCAGGGTTAAGTGATTTGCCCAGGGTCACACAGCTAGTAAGTGCCAAGTGTCTGAGGCTGGATTTAAACTCAGGTCCTCCTGACTCCAAGGCCAGAGCTCTATCCCAGTCCAGTCCTCTATTGACTATGCCATGCTGCCTGTCATTTACATTCCCTCAGTACAGAGAGATGCTTAGCAAGAAAAGTTAACCTAGAATCACCAGAGTGGGGTGGGGAGGAGTCAATCAATCAATCAACATTTATTATGTGCCTTCTATGTGCCAAATACTGAGGATACACAAAGAGGTAAAAGACAGTCCCTGCCCTCAAGGAACTTACAATGTAATGGAGGAGACAACATGCACAAAATATATACAAAGCAAGCTATATAGAGGATAAATAGGAAATAATTAAAAGTGGGAAAGCACTGGAATTAAGAGAGTCTAGGGAAGACTTCCTGTAGAAGGTAGAATTTTAGCTGGGACTTAAAGGAAGCCAGAGAGGTCATTAATCAGAACCAAGGAAAGAGAGCATTCCAGGTATGGCGGACAACCAGAGAAAAAGCTCAGAGCCAAGAGATGGACTGTCTTGTTCACGGAACAGCCAGGAGACCAGCATCACTGAATTGAGGAGTATGTGAGGGTGAGGGAGTAGGGGTGGTAAGGTATAACAAGACTTGAAAGATAGGAGAAGGATAGATCATGAAGGGCTTTGGGTGACAAACAGAAGATTTTATAATTTGCTCCTGGAGGCAATAGGAGTTTATTGAGTCAGGTGTGTGTGTGAAATGATCAGAGTTGAGTTTTAGGAAAATCACTTCAGTGGCCTGAATGGAGGTTGGATTGGAGTGGGGAAAGACTTGAGGCAGGCAGGACCCCCTCCCCAAAAAAAAGCAGGCTATTGCAGTAATCAAGGCTTGAGGTGATAGCCTGCACTAGAATGGTGGCAGTGTCAGCGGAGAGATGGGGGGCATATTCCTGGGATATGGACATTTTACTATACAGATACACAAAGTCGATGGGATACAGATCAAAATGATGTATTGGCATGTTTAGGGTTCATTGTTCAGCTCTTTGTGTTGTCCTTCTGTTTCCATCCTTGTTTCTGTGTCTGTCTCAGTCTCAAAGACCTCAGTGGGCAGGAACTGGGTCTCTGTCATTTATTTTGGACATTGCTCAGCTTCGTGCTATATGCAAGATAAAGGCCATAACTTATTGAAATTGACAAGGTTGATGATAGCGGTCATGGTGATGGGACCACAAAAATGAGGATGACAATAGTAATAAAGATGACTTTTCCATCAGGATGATGTATGATTCTTTCTTCCATCTTCAGCATTGACTCTACAAGATAGAGTGCTTATTGATGAAGAAAGAGGACAGTTGTTGGTATTCATAAAACCTTGTCATCCTCTCATCATATTCACATCAGGGACAAGGGTCATTGATAGAGAAGAAAATAAGGACCAGCTGGCTAGTTTGATACCCAGGAGGGAGAGGCCTCTTCTCCCCATATCCTTTATGCCTTCTTCATTGCTCCTCCAACTGGGGCAGAGTTCTGCATCCTTTGCCAGCTCCTTAGTTTATCAAGAGAAACCATGTCAATCTGGACATAATCCAGCTCTTCCACGGTATCAGTCAGTCAGCCAACAATCATTTGTTAAACACTTACTATGTGCCAGGCACTGTGCTAGGTGCTAATGATACAAAAAAGGGCAAAAACACCATTCCTACTCTCAAGCCTTTTCTCTGGTTGTCCCCCACATGTACTCTCACATTCTAACGGAAGAGACAATATGAAAATAACTAGATACATACAAGATACACAAGAATAGATGGTAGGTAGTTTTAGAAGGGAAAGGATTAGCAATAGGAGAGACCAAGAGAGGAGAGAGTACATTCTAAGTATGGTGGTAGAGGTAGAGTGTGGGGTGGGGGAAACAATCAATGCAAAGACATAGAGAAGGGAGAGGGAATGTCATGTTTAAGACAAGTAGGCCTATTTAATTGAATTGTAGAGTATGTGGAAGGATTAAAAAGTAAGAAGACTAGAAAGGTAGGAAGGGGCCAAGTTGTCAACAGTTTTAAATGATAAAAAGAGGAACTTTATATTTGATCCTGGGGATAATAGGGAACTCCTGGAGTTGGAGTGAGGGGCTGGGAGGGGTGTGTGTGTAAACTCAGACCTGTGCTTTAGGAAAATCACTTTGACAGTTCAGCGGAAGATGAATTTCAGTGGGGAGAGACTTGAAGGAGGAAGGACATTTATGAGGCTATCACAGTGGTCCAGGCAAGAGGTAAAGTACCAAACACAGTGTCTATGTTAGAGGAGAGAAGTGAATGGACCTAAGAGATGTTGTGAAGTTAGAAATGGCAAGATAAGATGGCAGATTTGCTATGTGGGGTGACTGAAAGGGAGGAGTAGAAAATGGTACAGATTTCGAACCTGGGTGATTAGGAGGTTGGTGTTAAGTAGCAAGAGTGAAATTTAGAGGAGGGTTTCATTTTGGGAATGGAAGACAGTCAGTTCAGTTTTGGACATGTTGAGTTGAGCTGCCTAGTGGCTATTAGTTTAAGATGCCCGAAAGGTAGTTAGTGATGAAAGACTGCAACTGAGGAGAAAAACTAGGGATGGATACATAGATCTACAAATCATCTACAAGGAGATGGTAATTGAACCCATGGGAGCTGACAACATCACCAAGTGAAACAGTATAAAGGTGAAAAGTGAAGAGGGTTCAAGATAGACTGGTTGTTCATTCTACTTCATAGGTCCTGGATAACCTGCATCCAATCTGAGGTGCAGAGATCTGAAACCCATTTGCCCAGAGGCCCAGTAGAATATCCTCAGCTCAACTTCCTTCTGAGGCAGAAGGCTGGGCTTCTTTCATGAGTCTGTCTAATTTTTTTTTTTTTAATTTTGTAGTACTCTGTCTCTGTTATTGTTATTTTTCTTAACAAGCCCCCTGGAGCAGATGAAGTAGAGATGGTTCTGGTCACATTAAAATGGAGAAACTGAGGTCCAGGGATGTAATATGATGTCCAAGATCTTATAGTAAGTCATCTGTGAAGTCACAGATTATACCTAGGTTTCCTAACTCCAAGCCAAGGCCTGCTCATAAACCATCAATATTTTATTTATCTAGTGACTCCACTGAAGAAGGCAGTTTTGGTATAGGGGAAAAGAACACTGCATATGGAGTCAGAGGAGCTGGGTTCAAATTTCAGCTCTACCATTTACTGCTTTCGGCAAATCGCCTAACACTGGCTCAGCACTTACTGGGAGCCCCAAATGTGATAGTGAAAGGCAAGTTGTGTTACGGAACATGTGACGTCTCATCCTGACCTGGGCTGGGAATGTATAAACTTCAATTGACCTCTCTGGGCTTATTTCCCCATTTTTAGAATGTCCCAGAGCCGTCACAAGGATAAATAAAAGAACAGCAATGAAAACACTGCATACTGTTTGGAATAAAGGAGCTCTATGAGAATAAAGTAAAGAAAATTGAGTTTAAATTTTAAAGAGCTTATGGGAAGATACGGAAGAGCTAGTTTATTCCTTACTGCCGTTTGTGAGACTGTTACATCTTTCTCAGGAAAAAAATTTCATTTTCTTAATCAATTTAAAAACATTCCAAAAGACAAGCCTTGAAAGAGTCACTTCAAAACCATTAAAAACCCTTCATAGTATCCTCCATAGCAAATATGGGAAGCCTATCTTCATGTCATCTTATTTGATTTTCCTTTGTTATATAATAGATGTATGATGCAGTGGAAAGGTCACTGGACCTGTCCCTGGGGGGCCTGAGTTCAAAACCAAGCTCTGCCATTTACAAGAGGTGTGACCTTGGGTATATCCCCTAATTTCCTTTGCCCCAGTTTCTTCAATAGTATAGATTATTGTTGTTCTGGGGGAGGGAGGAACATTGGACCTAATGTCACAGTCTACCTCAATAGCACAGTCAATGACAATTTGTGGCAAAATCAAGTGGTGAGATGAGAGAGGTTTCCTGGGAATCTGAGGTCTAGGCCATCTTTCCAGGCCACCTAAACAAGCACTTGAATTGGGCCATGTACTTCTCCCACAAATTTCCATTAACTACTTCTGGTAGGAGGAAGGAAGGAGAGATGGGGGAAAAGCAGGTTTCTCCACCTTCTGAAAGTGGATTGGAAATCAGAAAGGGAAAACAAGGGCCAAAACAGTCTCACAATACACTTTTATATGCAGGAGTGGTTTCTCTGAGTAGAGTCTGTCTTTCTGGGTCCCAGTCAACCAATCATCTCAAGTCCCATTCCTGCTTCCTATCAGTAAGGCACCAGTGAGCATGCCCATATTCCATTTCCCCGCAAATATGCCTTTTAATCTCATTCTTTGAACTGGAGAACCCATCAAATGGAATGATGACTCCCTTGGACTTCTCTTTCACATGCAGATGTGCACTAGACAACAATAAAACTAAATGAATTTGGAACCAGATGAATGGCCTGACTTAAAGAGTAGTTTTTAATGGTGTAACGTCAACTTGTCAGTAGCCTCTGGTGTAGTGACCCAGGGATCTGTACTTGGTCGTCCTGTGCTGTTTAATATTTTTATCAGTGACTTGAATAAAGGCAATAGATGGCATGCTTATCAAATTTGCTGGTGATATAAAGTGGATTGTGGGGGTATTTATGGCTAATGCATTGGATGACAGTCAGGATCCAAAAACATTCTGACAGACTCGGGCATTGGACCAAATTGAATGAGATGAAATTCAATAGGGTTCAAAAGATCAACTTCATTGTACTCTGTATAGTACAACAACACATTTTTGAGGGCTTTTGATAAACTGGAAGGCAACCAGGATGATGCCAGGCCTTGAGTCCATGATATATGAGGATACGCTGAAGGAACTGGGGATGTTTAGCCTGAAAAGGAGAAGCTTCAGAGGCAACATGATAGTTATGGTCAAGAAGAGCTATGTGGAAGATGGATTAAACTTGTTCTATTTGGCCAAATAGAACCAGGAGAAATGGTTGGAAGTTTCAAAGAGGCAAATGTAGACTTGATGCCAAGAAAACTTTCTAATAATTAGGGCTGTCCAAAAGTGGAATGGGTTGCTTCTGGAGACAGTAGATTTCCCTTCTTCAAAGAACTTAAAGCAGAGAAAGGATGACCAATTGCCATTGTCAGGGTGGTGTGTTATGGTAGGAATTTCTTTTCAGGTATGGGTTGGACCAGAGAACCACTGAAGTCTCTTCCAACTATAAAATTCTGATTCTTTAATGTTCAGTTTTAGGTTGAGCTACTTCACTTGGAATGTAGGGGCTGGGGAAGATTTGGAGAGAAACAGGCTGTGTGATGGGAAGCTGGGTGGATTTAGTTCATTGTTATTTTCACACAAATTATATGCAAACTATGTAATAGTTTGGCGTACTTCTGAGTGAGATCCCAGGGAGTATAGAGAACCCAGATTCAGATGATGTCATTAGATAAAACTGGAGAATTTCTCAACTAGGACATTTTAATGTTATAGTCTTCACTGGGATGCTAAAGATTCACCTGCGAAGATGTCGTGATGTCACTAGAACCTGGCCACCCTGCCCTCCACCGCCCCTTTCATCACTTGATGTCACGCAAATCATTTGCATACTACCTGGGGCTGGGCGTGACGCTCCCCCTTTCGGTGTCTTTTCATTGGCAGCAGCCAAAGACCAGCCCCCTCCCAGGAGCGCCAATATGAAGGGAAGGCGGAGTCTTGGGTGAGGACGGACGGAAGTCTCGCCCAATCACTTCTGGCCAGAGAATATGCGAGCCGCGATTGGGCTCAGAGTTCGGAGCCTGGTGGGCATGGACCAATGAGAGTCCGGGACTGGAGGGGGCCGGTCCCCGCCCCGCAGGGCTGATAAGCTGTGGCGGCGGGGGCGGGGGACGGTGTGGGGCTAGCTGCGGGGCCGAGTCGGGCGGGTAGATGGCGGGGGCCGCAGCGGGGGGCAGAGGCGGAGGGGCCTGGGGCCCGGGGCGCGGAGGGGCCGGGGGGCTCCGGCGGGGCTGTTCTCCTCCGGCCCCCGTCGGCTCCCCTCGGGCCGGGCTGCAGCCGCTGAGGGCTACCGTCCCCTTCCAGCTGCAGCCGCCGCCGCACCAGCGCCGGGACGGGGGCGGCCGCGCAGGTGAGCCCGGGCCGGGGGGCCGGGGCCGGGGACGGAGTCTGGGGTCTGAGGGGAGCCGTTGGGGGAGAGGCGCGTGACGGGAGTGGGGGAGGGGGAACTTGAAGGGAAGAGGGAGAAGACGCGCGTGGGGGGGCGCAGTGACCACGGGAGTGACACTGGGGGCTCGGTAAGGTGGAGGATCCTGGTTGGGAGGAGTGACTTAGTGGGGTGGGGAGGGGGGTGTTGGAAGGTAGGGGTGCAGGGGTGGGGAAGTCATAGGATAGGGGGGTTTGGAGAAGGAGTGAGTGATGGGGAGAGGTCTGGTTGCTTGGTTGGGGATTTGATGCCTGCATGGGGGGAGGGACATGTAATTAAAGCACCCTGGACCGTGTGTGTGTGTGGCGGGGGGCGTTCTCCAAACTCCAGTTTGGCCCAGCCAGTTCCTTCACTACAGTTCCCCTGCCTACCACTTCATCTGAGCTTCCTTTTATGCCACTTCCTCCCAATTCCTGACACTGGGCAGCCCTGAGTTAATTTAGCTGCTTTCACCTCCCTCCTCAAGTTTTTCCTTCTGATTCCCTTCTTTCCCTCCTAGGTGGAGCCTGGCCTAGAAGTTTTTAATTCCAGGATGATCTCTGTACCTCTTGTGCCTGCCTCATTTTCTCATTTTGTGTGTGTGTGTGTGTGTGTGTGTGTGTGTGTGTGTGTGTGTGTTATGGAATCTACACATGGCACTCTCCTCTCACCCTGTTGGGTATCCTGGCAGGAGGGTGCAGATTTTGTCATTGATACACTGTGGCAAATATTTGCCCACTCAATTTTCCTCTTGAGCCCAGCACCCACAGTGATGTCTGATGAACAGCATGACTTGGGGACCAGAGGATGGGAGGAAATTGGAGAAGTGGGGGTGGAAGCATTATAGAATGCAAGATGGGAATAAGTCAACTTTTCTTCATACCCAAAGCTGTTACTAGCCCCACAAATGCAGTCTGCTAGGAAGGTTGAAAAAAATCCACTTTCACAAGGTGATTGGCTTCGAGTTGAAAGTGATTTGCTTTGCATTTGATTCATACCAGATGTGAGTGTGGAGATCCTCATCAATTGAGCATCATTGAACACTTATGGCACCTCAAGGTTGTACAGTTGTGAGCCCTGTTCGGTAGGCATTAACAATTTTCTCTAGATTTTCAAATGCTACAACTCTGACACTTTATACCCTGACTCTGTAGTATAGTTATTAGCCAGATTCTCTGTTGGAATTAAGAGGTTCCCTGAAGTAAAATACTCTATTCCTAGAAATACTCTATTTTGGATTATATTAAGCAGTGACCATCAAATCTTAGAATAGAGAAGAAACTTGTCACATCTGCTAGCAAGATGGCGACCCACTTGTAAAAATATGTCCAGAATCCATTGGGAAGAGAAAGACAATGCCCAAACTAACTCATGCTCATTACTATTTGTAGAACAAACCATAGAGCTTGAAACCTGTTAGTTATGTTTTGGCTCCTCCAAACTCAGAGCCCAAGGAAATTAGTGGAGTAGCAGGTATTAGAACCTTAGTCATTTTAGTTGAAAACCAATAAACATGTGGCTTGTATGGTAGTTGGAAAACTGCTGGCAGACATGTTTTAAGAATAACTGTTCATTCAGCTTCCTCTTGCATATCTTTTGGAGGGGTGGTCAGGAACTGGACCTAAATAGGATGGAGATGGTGGATAATGTGGTCTAGGGGTGAGAGAGTGGACTTATGTGCCTGGATTCTTTGCTTGATCTGCACCAGTTAAAATTCCTGATACCCTGTGATCCTAGAGAGAAAACAGAGATAGAGAGCTCTCACAACTTGACAGATGATTTGGTACAAGTTGTATAGTTAGCACTTTTGTAAAGATTCCTAACTTACTGGGCTGATCACCCCTTCTCTTGATCAGGGAGGTTTATTGGATTTTTTTAATTTAAAGAAAAAATGAAGTCAGAAGTGGAAGAGATTTCTAAAATGGCAGAGTAGGATTTTCTCTAAAGAGTTTGCCTAGTGGCTGTTGTGATAACCTGCCTATAAATCTTGGGAAAGAGAAAAGGGAGGAGGAAGCAACAGCAAAGGCCAGGGCCTCTGAAACTTAGCAGCCAAGCATTCTGAGCATGTGCCTGCTCTGCCTTGGGATGGGAGAAGACAATTTTTCCTTCCCCTTGCAGTTCCTAAACATTGGGAATTCCAGTGCCTCTCCCTCCAGTGTATGCTCAAACTACCACTTTCACATTGAGAAGCAGCATAGATGGCTTAATGAAGGACTGTAGGATTTGTGTTATAGAAGGAAACCCCCTTCATTTGGAAACTGCCTTCCCCATGCCCTCCCCCAGCCAAGTTGAGAGCAGCACTGTTGGCCGGAGCCCCATTGCCTTTTCAGGCTTCAAAGAGCAAACTCAGGTTGGTAGGAAACCAGTACTGCAGGTTTCAGAATTTCAGGGCCTCCCCTTGCACTCTCTTACTCCCTGTCTTTTAAAATGAGCATTTTTAAACAGGGTTTTGAAACCCATCTGTTTAAAAACCAGGTGAACCTGAGACTGGGTTTCAAGAACAATTAAGTGTCCTTAGTGTTAGTATTTCAGTTTCCCATCTCCAAGTGATGTAACGTTAACTCCAGGCTAGGCAGTTATCTTCCTGCCCCACACCCCGTCCTGTTCTTGACTAGATAGATCAGAGCTTGTAGAAAGGTTATTATGTAAAGGGGAATTTACCTCTGGCTGCCATTTGTCTGCATGGGATGTCTTTTTTCAGTCATGTTGAAAGTTTAGAAAAAATTCAGTTTGTTAGCCTTAGTGCCTTATTTTATTTTAGAAACACATGTCTCTGGTATGAATAAGGCCAAACTAGGCAGGCTAGAGAGGAAAATTAAGACAAATTCCAGGAAAGGCAAAAATGCTACTAGTGGGGAATGTGGACCCAAGATAGAGGATTTAAGGGAGTAGATTTCCATCTATCTCCCACCCCCTTTTTACATTTCTTCAAGAGCATTTATACCATCTGGAAGCTCTTAACTTTTATGCTTCTCCAGGATCTTTAATGATGGGCAAAGCTAGGTCAGGAGGTGAATTGACCTAGATTCTAGTCCTGACTCATTCTGGGTAAAACCACTAGTTGATGCCTCAGTTTCCATATAGACAAAATCAGTATAATACTTAACTCAGCTTTGTAAATAATTTTCCTCAAGTCTACCAATCCTGTGAATGATGACTGGACTCCAGAGTAGCCAGTGTTTTCTGTTTACTTCCTCTGCCCACCAAAACTTACTTGGAATATAACTGACCATTATTCTGGTATAAAAGACCAGTGACTAATAACTTAATAAACTACCAAACTGTACTGTAGAGGTTAGTGAAAACCAACCATATATAATCACTTAGCCAAGTTTTAGGGGAGTTGGGGGCATCTGTTTTCAATTAGCTCTCCATCTGCTTGGGGATGATCCACAATAAAAGTCCAGTCCCAATCTGGCTCCCCACTCCTTTCTAGCATTTAGGGGTTACCTTTATTATCCCCATAGGTGTCAGTTGTAGTGTATGTTTGTGTATCTTGTCTATCAGGCAGACTGAAACAACATTAATAAATTGTTCTCCTCATTCTACCTCTCTTTTCCTGCTTTCCTCTTTTCCTAACCCTCCCCCCATCCTACAATAAAGTGCATTTCAAAGAAATTGTTTTTGGCTAGTCTGCTGTCCTGGATTTACCTGCATTAGCATTTGTCTCTATGTGCACATAATTGAGTTAACTATATTGATAGCTGCCCTGAAGGCCTATCTTCCTCATAGGGAGAATTATTGTGTGTCAAGTTGATTGGGCTACCTGGGTTGACCATCTGAATATGAAGTATCATGGTTATTATCAATAGCAATAATCATTATTTTGCCACCATATGTGCATTGTCTTCACAACTCCCATCCTAGGGGTTGGGGAACTGCATAAAGGGGGTGTCTGCTTACTGAAATGCATTAATCATAGGTCTGAAGAAAAGGATCCACTAGTATATAATCCTTCTAGTAACTGGTACTGGAACCTGTTCATGGAATAGCTTGTTTGGAGTAGAAAATGGCTTTTCTCTTCTGGGGAACTGCCCTGTTGTAATTTTGGCTTGGGGGTACCTTTAAAATCCCCCTTCAGAATAAGTACAGCTGTCACTTCCAAAGCCTGGAATTGAGGCAGCTTCTGTAAGGGGAGCATTTAAAAACAAGGCATTCCCAGCCAGGCTCAGTTCATCTGTTGCTCCAAATGGTTTTAGTAAAACAAAGCACTCTGTAGCCTGAAATGGTACTACTGAAGTGTCCAACCCTTTCAATATTATCACCCGAGAGAACCCCTTTGGAATTTGGGACTACGTTGCATAATTGCTTTGTCCTTTCCTGTGAGGGGTATATGTGACTTTGTGTGTGTGTGTGTTTTATATGGTTGCTCCATATTTGGATAGCAGAAAGAATGCAGGCTGTGAAATTCTCAAGTAGTAATCCAAGCCAATAAGCATTAAGCATCTAGTATGTTCAGGGCCTTTTGTTAGCTAGGTACCCAGGAATACAAAACCCAAATAAAGAACAGCCCTGGATCCAGCATATTCTTGTAGAAGTATATACGTGATAGTTTGAGGAGGGAGAGAGAAAGTACTAACAACTAGAGGATCACATCAGGGAAGGCTTCTTGTAGTGGGTGGTACATAAATTAAGCCCTGAAAGAAGTCAGAGTCCAAGAGGCAAAGGTCAGAATGAAATGCATGTCAGGCCTTACAGGCAGCCTGCTAGGAGATTTTGGTTAACAGGCTCTTGGGTGAGGATCTCTGATGATAGAATGTAGGGAAAGAGAATGTTAGTCTCCCTGGCCTCCAGGTACAAGAAAAATTACAAAGCTCCCATAGCTTAAATGGCAACTAGTATCTTCCCAAGATGTGCCCATGGCATCACTGGTTTGCATTGTTTGGGTGCATAGGGGTGTTACTCTGTTATCTCAGCCCTTGATCCAAGTGGCTTCACTGAAAATGGAGTGTCGTCTTTGAGAATCTTAATATTCCTCTAAAAGTGCAACTCAGCAAGAGGATACAGAAGATTTTTTTGCCCAGGTTAGGACAAGACCAGCTCTTGATTTTTTCCCCCATTATGGGTCAGGTCTTGCTTTCAGGTTTTTGTTTGCGTTTTCACCTCCTATATATAATTCTATACTTTGACTGGCTTCATTCTGTAAAGCGGTGAAGAACTAGAACTTTCCATTCCTCTTACAGCCCCAGTTGTAGTAGATGTGAGCCAGGCAGGTGATGGAGAGAACTTTGCTCAGGATAGGTTACATCACTATTTGAAATATGACATTTTTTCTCTAGTCTGCTGGGAGACAGATATTAGAGCCAAGAACAGGGCATAAAGAATCACTGCTTTCAACCTCCTGATTTGAATCTTCAGTCTTAACTTCATTATTTAATTATAGTTTGTATTTCTTAGAATACTAACTGTACCCTGTTCATATGTAAGATGGAAAACATTCCAAAGTCAAATAAAAATTTTTTTGGATTATCCACAATTCATGGATTATCTATGCCACAATTCCTCCCTTGTCATGGGCAAAGGCAAGGGCAAAAATTGCTGTTGCCATGTGAAACAGCAGATGACTCGTGGCACTATGGCTCTAGCCCTTGTTACTTATACAACTGCTGCTTGTTAAATTTTCTAGTCCCTTCTCTTTCTACATTTGTATCTTTTCCTTTTTGGATTATTATTGGATATACAGCTTTGCAGTCATTAAAATTTTTATCCCCTGACCTACATTAAGCCTCAGTTTACTTTCTGTGTGTGTGGAAACAACACTGCAAATTAATGGTGATTTTAATTTAAAGGAACATTATCAAGGCATTTCATAATAAGAAAACTTGATTCAATCCCCTAGAGAACCTGGAACTGAAATCTGGGCCTTGTAGAGACTCTTCCCCCACCTTAGGCAAGCATACAGGTTTGCTGGTTGCTCATGAGCACCCGAAAGCTGCCAGGTGTGGGGGAGGTGGTGGGGTGAGGATGGAGTTGGAATGGGTGTGGGGTCTCTGAGCTTGCTTGTGGATTAGCTGTTCATGCTTTCAGCTGCCTAATAAAAGGGGTAGGGGAAGGCCTAGAAAGACATCTTCAAAGATCTTTTGTTGATCCCTAGTAGGAGAACTAGCAAGCCTTTTCTAAGGAGAATGGGAATTTTCTTCTGTTGGTTGCCTAGAAGTCATCACCTATTTTTAGATATGGCTTATTAGCTGATGGACAGCATTTGGCAGGGCAGCTGTGATGGTTTGAGCTGCTTCTTTGCTGTCACTCATCTCTCCGTTATCATTCTCCCACATATCTATTCTAGGGAAAACTTGCTTGTTAGGGGGAGGCTTTGGGTTCTAATAGTCCCAGCCTATTCGGCCTGCCAGCTGAATCATCTGGTGCCTGAATATAAATGAAGAGATGGCAGGTGCATATTGTAGCATCTCTTAGTTAAATAGCAAAGATAAAACTAGGGAGACAGACCGTAGGCTTTTAAAAGAATCAACAAATCAGTGCACAAAAAAGTATATACTGAGCATGTGAGTGCTGAGGAGACACAGTAAAGAATAATAATAGCTAACATTCATGGAGCACTTTAAGGTTTGCAAAGAAAAAGAAAAGTTTTACATGATGTCATTGATTCTGTGAGATAGGTGCCATTTTAAACACCATTTTACAGATGAAGAAACTGAGGCTGAGAGGTTAAGTGCCTTTCGTAGGGTCACAGAGCTAGTAAGTGCCTGAGACTTAGGATTCCATCTCTAGTCTTCCCAACTCTCAATCCAGTACTTTCTCCATGATGCCTGACCTTAGTTCTCAGTCAAATGGGTTTAGGTACAGAGGAGATGAATTAAAGCAGGGTTTTGTTTGGCTAGCAGTCAGTCCCCCTTAGCTAAGATTGAAATGATTTTCTCTACCAACACCCTCCCCTAGACCAATGGTGATTGCTCTGGCCTTATCTGACCAGCTATTGTCCCTGCTTCCCTTAAACTTTAGCCTTCCTTTTTTGCCTGCCCTGCTTTCAGAATGCATGCTGGGGACAGCAGGCAGCCTGCCCTTTACTGAAGGAGGCCCAGCACGCTTCCGAATCCAAGAGCAGAGGAGCTTACCACACAGTTTAAACAGATTTTCAGTATTTTTGTAGGGAGAGGGCTGGGGTAATGTGCTTATTACCAGTGGATAGTGGCTAAATTGAATGGGGGAAGAGGGAAGAAGAGTATGGTACCACTCCTCCAGTCACCCTCAGTGCTGAACCCTTTTTCCACTCATACTCAAACTTCCTAGGCCCTCCTCCCACATCTTTCTCTACCTCCTCAAGTGCTAGTTTTACTTGTATCACCTAGATCACTGGCATGTTATTCTATTCGTTGTGGTTTCTGTGCTTGAAACCTAACTAGTTCCAAGATATGGCATTTCCATGGATTTCATGGCTGGGGCTAAAGGTTCTCTTTCCTACATGTTTGAAGCTCATGGAGGGGAGGGGTGAGAGCTCAGGCAGTAACCAGGTCAATCCATGGAAACCACAAATGTTTGGGATTTAGTTGCTCTTGTAAAACAGCAAAGCTACCTGACTGTTAAACCTAAACAAAGATACAAATGAGAGGCTGATTTTCTTCTAGCTACTGTTAGGTTTGTACTGAATTCTTACTAGGAGCTGTGTGATTGAGGGATGAAAAGGAGGTAGAATTAAACTGGTTACATTCCTAAAATAACCTCTAATCAGGAATTAGAATTCAGCTTAATTGTCCAGGTTATCATGGTTGTGATCAGGGTGGGAAACCCCCCCCCCCCCACAAAAGCCTGCCAGGCATAGTCTGGTGATGCCAGGTCACTGAGCAAAGTGTACAGGTGCCCAGGCTGTTGCTGTCATCCATTGCCATCCCAACTCTTAGTTTCTCTCTCTCTGTCTCTCTCTCTCTCTCTCTGTCTCTCTCTCTCTCTCTTTCTCTCTCTTTTTCTTTGTCTATCTGTTTCTCTCTCAGAAAAACATAAAAAGTAGAGATTTTTCCCTTCCTCCTGATGTGCCTTATTGCCCTCTGGTGTTGCCCTGCCTTCAGTTGTCTCAACTAGAGGTGAAGGCAGAAGCCAGGCCTGTGGTGGCATGAGTGAAGTGGTTTTATAAGCCTGCCAGGCTGGGTGTAACATTTGACAAGAATGAAAATATGATTGGAAGAGAAGCCACTTCTCTCAACCACCTCCTCCCTTCCCACCCCTACCACACACTCCCTTTCTCTTAAGAGCTTTCTTCACTTTGTGCATATTTGATCGCCTACACAATATTGATAGAACCACTACTGATAACACACATGTGCCCTTCCCTACAGCTGCATGCTGCTTGAAACACTGCCTCATAGCTTCCATTTAGGCTTAGACCTGAGCCAAAAAAGCCAATCCCAATCAGATTTGGCACAGTGTTTAGGGGTGGGGGGTGTTTAGCATTTGGGGAGTGGAGGGGAGGCAGCCTGAGTGATCTCAAAATAGCACATGGTCTGGGTTTAGAGACTGGTGCATATGTGCCTGGAATGTAGAGGGTAGCACCTGGAACCTTTCTCACTACAGCCGTAATTTTGTAGTTCAGTATTCCTGAAACAGCTGCTTCTACAGAAAAACTCCATAAACCAACCCTCTAGAAGACCTACAAACTTAGCTATGTTACAACAAAGTTGAAAATATGACCAGTTTGGGGTTATAGTTTACATTTCTATAGTGCTTTATAGTTCTAAAGCATTTTCACATACAGAACCTCTTGATTCTCACAACAATTCTAAGAAGTAGGTAGGGTGGATATTGGTTCCTTCTCTGTAAAATGGTATTTATAAGGTCTAAAAAGATTATGTTTAAAGTCACAGTTATTAATAAGTGGTATAGCTAATACTAAGACTTAGCTCTTGATGCCTACTCTAATGGTCCAAGCTGGCTTTTCTCTGATACTTCAGGTCTAGTATTCTCAGTCATTTGTGTGGTCAGCAAATAGAAATGCATTTGAATAGCTGAAGCAAAACAGACAAAAAGGGAAATTCACTTGTGTACACCAGCTAGATTGTAAGTGTTTTGAGGGCAAGTGCATCAAGTGGTTGCTTAATAAAACTTTGAAGCCTAGTGTAAGTGACTTTGAGACCAGTGCCAAGGATCTCTCTGAATATAGGTAACTGAGAGTTGATTATGTTTAATGAATATGAGTGACACGAGGGGACCATGTGAGAGCTGCTGAGCTCTTCCTGGGTTTTATGTAGACATGCATTTCCTATTGTAGAGCAATTCATTAGCCATGCTTGATGGAGGGGAGAGCAAGGAGACAGATGCTATTATATATCTATATTGAGATTTGTTAAAGGGAGAAGGAATCTAAAATATAGAAAGGCAGAAGTGTTTGCTGAATGTTCGTAGGAGACACTGAGAACCCTAGAGGAAAAACATCAAAACAAAACTTGGTATTAAATAGCAATAGTCCCTTAACTTTTCAGGTATAGAAGACAGTGATACAGAAAAACATGTTTGCCGTATGGCCTAGACTCCATTCCTGCAGGATGCTTGGTACCTATCTCCTTCTTGCCTGAACAGGGCCCAATACTGCCTCCCCCACCCCCAACTTCCCCTCAATATATCCTTGTGGTAAGTTGGGCAGACAGACAGATTATCTACTCTAACAATACATTTTCTCTCCCCCACTCACAGACAACACTCCCTTTGCTAGTTTTAAGTTATGGAGATTGGGTTGGGGTTATTGGGCTACAAATGACTCGAGATCATTAAGGCATTTGCCTGGTTGAGGGGGCAGTGACTTGAGCCCCTAGGAAATTTCACTTGTGTATTTGCCTGGTTTATTTCACAGATTTATTCACTGGCCTTCCCATGATAGTTGCTATAGTGTAGACAGCTCCTACCAATGTAGGATGAATGTAGAATAATTCTTCAATCATATTTATGTAGCCACTTTTTTCAGCATTTATTTTCACACCTGTTTAAGTCACACAACTATTAAACACCTATATGTGCAAAGGTATTGTGCTGTGCTGTGGAAGATAAAAAGATGAAAAGTAAAATTCTGTTATTTAATGGTTACAAAGAAAGCTCTATATAATAAAACCATTTCTGTGGTTCATGAAAACTGATTTGTTTTTGTTACTTTTTTCAGTTCCTTAAGGATCTGTGATTTAAAGTTTTTTTATTGGTATCTTTTGTTTTTACATCACCTTCATTTTCCAAAATGTCCCTTCCCCTTTGCCCACCCAGAGAACCATCCCTTATAATGAAGAATAAAAAATTAAAAAGGCAGATAAACAAAACTAAGCATTGCAATAACTAAGTCTGACTGTATATGCAGTATTCCGTAACCATACTCCTCCACCTCTTCGGAGAATGGAAAGAAGTACATGTTTTTTATGCGGTGTGTTTTTCCTTCTACTTCTGTGGATCATAACCCCTTTATGTTTTAGTAAATTCTCTGCGTAAGTTACTGTGGACAAATAAAAATCATCTGGTAGCTAACTCTGTTAATGAGCCCCTCCAAACTGAGGCTGGTCCTAGGATGATAGATATGCACTCAACATTGGGCCTGCACTAGAAAAAGATCCCTCTAGCTTGTTAGAACTGATAAGATCTACAGTGAAGTATCAGAGAAAGACTTTTTTTTTAAAAAAATTCTAAAAAGTGAGCAAGTTCATATAACACATACTTTCTCTAACCTCCGTCTGTAAATGAGCTTTTCTTTAACCAAGGGACCTGATGGTGTTCTGGGGTGTGTTTGTTGATAGGGAGAAGAAAACTTTGGCTCAGCCATCAGGTAGCAGTGGCCCATTGGTTTCATACCCTTCTTTCACCCTTAAGCATCCCACCTACCAAACTCCCACTGGAGCAAAACAGTCCGCAGATGTTCAAGAGGGGAAGAAATGGGTGTGACATGTGCATGCGGGGCAATTCTTGCTTTTCCGTATTATAGAACACTTCTTTTTCATTTATTAACTCACTTCAGGAAGATTGAATTTCAGCTTTGATTCATCTTCAGTTCCAGTAAACTGGGAAGGTGATTTCTGCAATTAATTACAACCAAATGATATTACAAGAAAACAAATTTAAGTGTTCATGGAGTTAATTTTGATGGGATTTTGTCAATATGTATTATCACAATAGCTCTTAAACCTCTCCATTTGACGGATGGGCCAACTCAAAACAAAACAAACAAAAAAAAAAAAACCAACAACCCAGAAACAAAGACATTGTGTCTCATCTGAGTTCACATAAGCAAAAGAGGGTGGGGCTAAGACTTGAACCCCGATCTCTTGCCTCTCAGCCCAGCAGGCCACCTTCCACCATTGTCTTTGCTCCTTGACGTGGACAGAGTTTACCTCAGATCCTGGCAGTGGATTTGGTGCATACCATATATTTGAACCCTTTTGGTTTAGTGTTGGAAGCAGCTCAGTCAGGGGAGATTTGTAGCAGTCAGCTGAAGTTCGGGGAATGCTGTCAGGATGTCCAGGTATCTTCTTGGGAAACCAGTTTCCTTATTGGCTTTCTGTTCAAAGAATCATTCTGTACTGTCCTATTTTTTTCTCTTGAGATGCGTTGTAGATTTCTTAATGTGGAAGATGAAGTTTAAATGATCATTTGTGGCCATTACTCTGTGATTTAAACTCTGTGGTTATGCCTTCTAGAAATGCAGATCACAGCCCATCCATGCCAGCCCATGAACTCTCATCCATGTCTTTCCATAAGTTCAGAACAGGGGCCTTTGTGTGGAAACTATGAAATAATACCATTTTGCATTTTATTATGATGAGATCTGAGAAATAGTAATTGCAGATGTGGTGCTTCTAGAAGTCCCTGGGAGATCATTTGGTCAAGAACATGCTGTTAATGAGGCCAAGTTTGTAGGTCTGATCCTAGTCTCACTGGGTGACTCAGGTTTACACAGAAACTCCATCCTCTGGCTGCAAACTACTCTAGCCAACTGTCTTGTAAATGTGTATCTTTGGACATAAGGGAGACCAGGTAAGGGGTTATGGGTGGTGCAGCCCTTTTCCCACTACTAAAAAAAGAACTGTGACCAAAAGGACACTGTGGTATCCTGGGAAGATCTCTAGACTTCAAGTGTGAAAACCTGAGTTCAGGTTCTGGCATTACCACTTAGTGGTACAACCCCTTTTGAGCTTCAGTTTCCTAATCTGTAAAATAGGGTTAATAATACTTATCCTACCTACTTCAGGGGGTTGGAAGGATCAAATAAGCTAATTTACATAATGAGCTTTCTAACAAGAAAATGCTTTATTTATGTAAGCTAATATATCCAGCACAGAGTGGGTCAAGAGAGTGCTCTCCGTATGGAAAGACTAGCACATTTTGTGAGAACTCTGCATTAGGCACAGAACTAAAGACAATGGATATTTTTTTTTTCTGGTAGCCATTACTAGACATCTGTACACAGGGGCATTGCCATTGCAATCTGGTCCCCAGAGCTGCATGTCAGGCACCAGTTTGTACTTCTCAAATGTGCTTGGCCTACATACACTGTTTGCTCTAAAAAGTAGCAATTCATTATTTTCACTTTTTTCTCCCTCCCTTCCCTGTCTCCCCTTTTCATAGGTTCACAACAGTTATCCTTCAAAGCTCTAACTTTGTGCATCATTTCTTTAGGAAATCCTAGTATGGGTTATCCTAGATGAAGGTAGATTCCAGTCCCATTAGTCTTAGGTTTATTTTCCCTTTGACCACACTAAGGAAGGTCACAAACATTTAGTTTTAATTTGCATACAATTTGTATTGACCCATGGAAGTGGTACGCTGGGGTTTTTTTTGTTTGTTTGTTTGTTTTTAAGTTAAAGGTTCGTTCTTTTCCCTGATCCTGATCAGAAGTGACAAAACCATGAAAGTGTGCCGAATACCCCAAATCCCTTCTGGGCCCCTGTTGATTGCAGCTTGAAGGCTTGTGTTGGAGCAGCTGTGTAAACGGCTCTGCTTGAAGTGTGCCATGTGAACTGAGCGGTTGCCCTCAAGTGGCTCTCAGACACTTGGCCCTGGAGACTGGCTGTGGGAGAAGGGTGAGAGGTCTGAGAAACTTGCATCCCAAACAGTTTCCCTGAGTCAGATTAATTCCCTGTTGCTCTCAGGAGCAAAAGCTTTTTCTTTACCAGGTGTGTGAAAGATGGTGAAGTCTTAGCTATGGCTTCTAACTTAAGGAAGGTGGTCCACACTTGTCTTATGAAGCAGAAGATGGTGGAAAATGTCTTCCATCAATGCTGAGGTGCCACAACCTGTTTTGTCTCTTCTCTTTCCTCTGGATACAAGTGTTGAAGGACAAAATGACAAGCATCTGCTCAGATACCATTGATGATCTGGAGCATAAACTGTAAGAAAAATCTCCTCCCTGAGTGACATGCTTTATCAAAGATTCTTTCCTGAGGGGCTGATCAGGACATATTCTTGCACTCGATTTGACCTGGAGGGACCACATAACCTTTTAGCCTCCTTCAAGATACCCGAATAACTGGCAAAACTAGGACTTCAGGATGGGAGCTAACCTGGGATATTGCCCAGAAAAGCTTATGAATTATAAAAGTTTCATTAATGTTCTTTTTCTTTTTTATATTCCATTACTTACCATTGACTCTCCTCACCCTCATTGAACCCTCCCTTGTAACAAATAAATACAGTCAAGCAAAACAAATCAACCCGTTGGCTGTGTTGAGAATGCATGCTTCACCTTATACCTATAGTCCACTGTCTCTCTGTAGAGAGAAGGGAGAAATGCTTTCCCATCAATCCTCTGAAGTCACAATTGGTCATTGCATTGATTAGAGTTCTGAAGTCTTTCAGTATTGCTTTTCTTACATTGTTATGGTCTTCATGTAAGTCATTCTGATTCTGCTTGCTTCTGCAGCAGTTCATATGTCTTTCCAAGTTTCTCTGAATCATTTGTTTTCAACATCTCATGGCATAATCAATAATAATCCGTTATACTCACATACTAGTTTTCCCATCCATTCCCCAAACATGGGCACCTATTTTCCTTCCAGTTCTTTTTTTGCTGCGGAAAGTACTTTAAACTTTAAACTTTCCCTTTGTCTCTGACCTCCTTGGGGTATAGACTAATAATGAAATTGCTAGGTCAGAGGGTTTCAACAGTGACTTCTTTAGTATCATTCCAAATTATTTTCTAGAATGGTTAGACCAGTTTGCCTTTCTTTCCACAGCCCCTCCAACGTTTACTATTTTAGTGTTTTGTCATCTTTGGGTCTGAGTTGGAACCTTTAAAAGTTGTTTTAGTTTGCATTTCCCTTATAGTGATCTGGAGCTTTCATTAATATGAATCCTGTTAACTGTATTTATTCCCCTGAAAACTGACCATACAGATTCTTTGACTGTTTATGTATTGAGGAATGGCTCTTGTTCTTCTGTATGTTTGTATCAATTAAAATTAGGGGATTTTGTGTGGATGGAGCAGAGTATGAGATTTTGCAATTACTTTTGAGGTCATGCTGGGTCAATTCTACAATACTGGGAGCAAGGGAATGGAAACCCAGGGATATAGAATGGGATGTAGAAGCTATGGAATAGAACAAGATGAGCACCAACCAGTCACTAAATGTTATTGATTGACCACTTTCTATGAATAGCCCCATCTTCTGCATATGTAAAGATGAAATGTATAGCATCCTTAAGGAGCTGCCAATTGAATGGGGAACAGAGGGTACAGAAACTGAGACAAATGTAAATGAATATAACAGCATAAAAGTGTATAAGGAGGAAACAAAAGCACCAGCAGGTGGTGTTGATCAGAGATGACAACTTCCTTTAGAGAGCTTAAGCAGGGCCTTAAAGGAAATGAAGCTGTCTCAACTCACACAATGCTACAATGAAGAGGTTCCCTGGTGATGTTGGGCCCTTCATTGTCTAGCTAACAAAATGATGCAGGGGAAGAGCAGAAGATAGGGTATGTGTATAGGAAGAATGGGTTATATACATGCCCTGAGGGGGGAGAGAAAGTTGTTTGGGTACATGACTCTAGCAGCACTATGAGACATGCTTCTCTCCCCTCCCTCTACCTTCCCCCTGGGTAAATGAATCAGAGTCCTTGTTCAGAGTCTGGGGTTTTGACAGTCACAGGCCTACTGATGCATTGTAGGGGAATAAAATGTTGTACCTGGGGTTATGGTGCCTAGGCAGCATTTAATCCTAGCCTGACCAAGGCTTTCTGATCATGTGACATGACCCCTGCTGATCCCTGCTTGTGGTGAGCCACAGGTAAATTGAGCTCTATTTATACTTCTCACCTGTTGGGGGGGGCACCATTGGAGAGCCTGTGGCGTAGCTGTCTGATACACTCTAGTAGGCAATTCTCCCTGTGACCTTATGTGGTGTTTTTTCATCTTTTTAAATCCTTCCTCAAATAATACCTTGGCCTTCTTTTTGAGCCCTAGTTTCCCAAAGGAAAAGCTGCTTAGTGTTTTGAATCTATCAGTGGCCATTTTTTATGCACTACCTTTCTTCAGTTTCAAGTACCATCCTCGAATTATAGAGCTAGAAAGAGTGATGGAGCTAATTCAGTCAGGTGAATGTTTAACCATCTAGGATACATAGTTGTCCATTTTTCTTGGTCATCTCCAGGGTCTGACTCTTCCACATTCTAATATGAAGTCTTTATGGCCAAAAAGTTCTCAGAGCCAACTCAAGTCTTTCTTGCTTTAATTAAAACCCATTTCTCTTGCTTAGTCCTATAAAAGTAAGTGACATAGCAGCTGCCTCAAAACAACAACAACAAAAAACAGTCTTTTTTCAGATTCTGAGAAAACAGCATTAAAATTACATTCTAGCTGGTCCTCCCTTTCCCCAGCTAACCAGCACAGCTCTTGTAGCTTTTCCCCATTGGAGTAATTTACTATTCCTTTGTGCATTTTTGACTATCTTCTCTAATCAATCTCTCCACATCCCATTTAAGAGATGGGATTCAAAGCATAGCAGGTCCATTTAACTGTAATAACCACGTTAAAGTTCCATCTACAGTCATATCCTCTTTTCGACTTAGTATTTTGGGGTAAGGGTAAATAGGAGATCAGGATCCTTGTATTAGTTTGTATCACTATCCTTTTCATTTAAATTCTGTCACTATCTAACCCACACATAGGCTTTTGCTTCTTTGTGTGTCCAAGACCATCTGGTGGAAGCTTCATTCACTGTTTGTTCTTCTCTCTCTCATTTTCCTTTTCCCTGTTAGAGATCATAGTCTGACAATAACAGTGTTAAGCTTATGGGGACCCAGGTCCAAATTCCAGTTCTACCATGGTACTTGTATGACTTTGGCCAAATCAATTTAGCTTTCTGGGCCTTGGTTTCCTCATCTGTAAAACGAAGGGGTTGTATCACATGGTTTCTAAGGTACCTGCTATCTCTCAGTCTATGAGCTTACCTTGTGTTCACTCAAAGTTAGCAAGAGCTTTTGAAGGTAAATATTTAAAGATCCTAGCTGGGAAGTGGTTTGAACATGAGCCTTCTGAAATGCAATTATGCATTATCCACATTAATGAGAGTGGGCAGTGGTATGAACAATACTATATGATGCATAATCTAAAAATACTTTCTGTTAGGTTTGTATTGTGACTTTTTTTAAGAGTAGAGGGAAAGCAAGTGCCATTATGCTACCAAAAGTTTTTTTCCCAATTCTGTTTTATTTTAATTAATAGTACATGTTTGCATTATCTAAGCATATATTAAACTCACTGCAGCCAAGAAGTTTCCTTTGGGAGTGGAGGGAGAGACACAAGGGGAAGCCAGACTGGGCCACAAAGCCAATAATTCACATGTGGTTGAGTTGACTACAATCCGAAAGGAACATTTGTTTTCTTTCCCTTTATTCTACATTCTTCTGGATCAGAAAAGGAAGCCCTATGGCCTGATTTGTTTGGTGTCTTCTCCCCCTGAGACATACCTGAGCAGTTTAGAATTCTTTGAGACCTGGGCATTTTCCATCTGGTCTCCAGGATATGGTTTACTCCTTTTCTTTCTCAAGGGTGACAGGCTATAGAGGACAAGGACATCTTCAAAAGAGACCAGTTCAGAAGAGGGAGACCTGAATCTCAGCTATTGTGTGATTTCTCAGAACTTACTGCTTCTCCCTGAGCCATGTCTGTAACTCATGGATCGTTTAGAGCTAAATGGGACCAGGGACCATGTAGTCCAATTCTCTCTTTTTACACGAGGAAACTGTGACTCAAATAGGCCAAGTGACTTGCCTGAGGTCACACAGTAAGTGGCAGAATCGGGATTCAAACACGGGTCCTATGAATTGAAATCAAGTACTCTTTCCACTTTTTAGATCGCCCTGCCTCCCACAGCCTCTCTACTATATGAAGATAGATGAAAATGTGTTGGATAAGGCTTTAACCTAAGAAACAGAAATCTAAGATAGCAGTATAATCATCTCTCTTCGCTGGTCCTGTTCTCACACCATTTAATTTATTTATTTATTGACTCAAAAGTCGACTTAAATTTATTTTTGATGTCTTTGGTAGGAAGCAGTTAGTGACAAGTAGTGCCATGCAAGAACATTTGTGCCAGGGAGCTCTCTGGATCCTTAGACCACCCCAAATCTCTTATTTTCAAATACCTATGGGGTAGAGTATTAGAAAACCATTCTGTTATGCTATTTATGGTAATCAGTGCAAAGGTCCAGCAATTTCCAAAGGAAAACATCTCCAGTCAGGGACAGGGACACACACACACACACACACACACACACACACACACACACACACACATATACAAAACTAAAGGGAGGGAAGGAGAGAGAGAGAGGATGTTGAAATACTGCAGAGAATTTAGATTAAAGGTGAAAAGTTCACACCACTTCAATTTCTTCTAACTGCAACTTCTTGAGAATTGAGCAAATGTCGGTTTGAATATGTATACTGGCTTTGGAGTTGATGCTGTCCTCCCTGCAGGATTGAAATGCTCTAGTGTTCCTAATATTGAGTGATTTTCCACAATGACATTTCCAGATGGGTCTCTCCTTGGGCCCCTTTTCCAGCTGCCTGCAGAGGCAGGCATTATTCAGGGGAATGACTGTGAAGTCAGGAATTCTTTCACTTGGCTCCCCTATCCTGAGCTATAAACTATAACATGGTGTTAGTAATGAGTTCAGGCCCTTCAGAGAAGTTTTTCATGTGAGTATACAGCAAATGTGAGTTCTCTTTCTCATAACTCTTCTTGGTAAAGGGAATTGTCTCCTTATTCTGATTATTTTTGCTCTATGATGTTTGAATTCAGTAACTGGTTGCTGAAGGAAATATATGAAGCTTCTCTTTTAGTATTCTCATCTGAAACACAAGGACTTCTTTGTGTTGTTTCCAAGGAGCACAAGAGTAGTTAGATGGTTAAATTGGAGACTTTAGTTTAAACACAACTTCCCTAGAGCACACTTTCTCCACAACTCTCATGCTACCCGCCTCCCAAGGACTTTGAGGGACCATGAGGGCTTTGACACCCTCACTGTTCTATTTATCCCAGTATTTGTATAAAACAGAACAAAAGACAGAATTGCTGGTGGTATTGTTCTTTGCTTGCTGCAAATCCCTAGGCATCACTCCTTGCTCTCCTCCAAATTGTTGTTTGCCAGAGCCAAACTAGGGCAGAGCAACAGGAGCTTTATTCCAGGCACCAACATTTTTGAGACATACTTCCTGCTGAAGACCACTGTTCCTGTACCTTGTGCCTCAGGGCACTGACTTCACTGGCTTCACGAGCATGTGAGATAATGAAGGAAGCGGGGAGCTGTAGCAGGTATCTGGGGGAAGAGAAGAGATGTGTGTGGACAGACCTGTCCCCTCTCTTCTCCCCAACCCCCATTACATTTTTTGGTTAGAATATCCCTTCCAGAGTCAACCTTCTCCTGAAGGGAACAAAGGTAACTCTGGGGAATGATGCTTCCTTTTCTCCCACACTGATTTTGTCCTGAACACTAAAATTCCTAGTTAGGACCCTGCAGTTTCACACTGAGCAAACCCCACCCCCTGGTATGCTCTCGATCTTGTATCTCCGTCACAGCTGCCAGCTGCAGGTGTCTTGGGGAAAAGAGTGTTTTCCAGGAGAGCTATAACTACCCTAAGCACACCCTCCTCTCCCCAACCCCTTTTGAACTCCTTTCCCTGATGTTTTTAGCTGCTGGTTTTTTTTTCTTAATCCTGCAAAAGGCTTGGAAAGGCACATGCATTTATGGACAGCCAAGATGATGCGTTTATTAAGCGTCTACTCTGCAAGGTACTGTGCTAGGCACAGGAGATACAGAGATAAATAAGGCCATCCCTGCCCTCACGGAGCTTATAGTTCAACAGGCTGCTGTGACACACAATACAAATAAGTATTATTAGATCGTAGGGTTTAGACCAGGAAAGGAATTATCTAGTCCTGGATTAGAGATTATCTAGTCCAATGATTCTCAAAACTTTTTGGTCTTAGGACCCTTTTACACTCCTAAAATTATTGAGGACCCTGCCCCCCAAAGAGCTTTTGTTTATGTGGGCTATATCTACCAATATGTTTCATTTTAGAAATGAAAACATCCTAGTATGATTATGAAAATGATTTTGACCTTGTGAACTTCCTGAAAGGATCTTGGAGACCCCAGAGGTCCCCAGACCATACTTTGAGAACCACTGGTATAGTCCATTTCTCTTATTTAACAAATGAGGAACTGAGTCGCAGTTTAAGTGATTAAGTGCCTTATCCAGGTTGTTCAGGATAATCATTCAATAAGAACTAAGTGCCTACTATGTCCCAGGCATTGAAGATACAAAGACAAAGAGTAAAAGAATTCCTGCTTGCAGTGGTCATAGTGTAGAGTAAAAGCTCATAAGGCAATGAAAGTGCTTTAAGAAATCTGAGAAAGAAGAGATCTCTTCTGCCTAGAGATCAGGGAAAGAAGGCTTCTTCAGGGATCGAGCATTTGAGCCGGATCTTGAAGGATGGGTAGGATTTCAATTGCTAGACATGGTGAGGAGGGAAGACAAATAGGCATTCAAGGTGGAAGGGACAGTGTAAGGAAAGGCAGGAAGGTGGGAAAGCATGGATGCCCTCTTTTTGCCCTGGTCTTCCTTCCGACAGAGCTCTGGCTCTGAAAATAGGTGCCTGGGCCATGTGCCCAAGGCCTAGGAGAAATCAGGTAGTGGGGTTAGAGGAGGAAAGATCTTTTTGACTTTTCCTTTATCTTCTTTGATTTTGATTTGTATTTTTAAATTGATGCCTTTTGTTTTATATCTCATTATATCACATCATTTCCAAATATATCCTCCCCCACCTTAGCTTTGTTCCCTTAAAACAAAGATTAAAAAAGAAAAAGGAGAAAAATAGTTGAACTAAACTGACCTATACCCCCAACCAGATCTGACAATACATGCAACATTGCCCACTCCCACTAAGAGGGAGACGCCTGTGTTTTCTCAGTTCATCTCTAGGGCCAAGCTTGGTCATTACAAATGCACCTGCATTTTGGTTTCGTTTTCTTCTTGCTTGTTTCCTTTACATGGTTGTATTCGTTGTGTAGATTTTTTTTATTGGATATGCTTACTTTGCTCTGCATGATGGATTCATACAAGTCTTCCCATGTTTCTCTGAATTCTTCACATTTGTTATTTTATTTATGGTGCAACTATATTATTTACCCATTTTCCAATCAATGGACTCCTACTTTCTTTCCATTTCTTTGCTATTACAAATGGTGCTGCTATGTGTATGTGTGTATATATATATGTGTATATGCACACAAACACATGTGCATATATACATGTATTTATGTGTGTGCATGTATGTATATAAATACATAAAAAGGCTTTTTTTTTCTTTGATGTTCTTAAGGTATATACCTAGCAGTGAGACCTTTGGGTCAAAGGGTATGGACATTTTAAACATAATTTTCCCATTTGATTTTTAAGGGTGCTATCAGGATTTGGGGGAGAGAATGTAAGGAGACCCACTTTGTAATTTTTGTGAACTGATATTTGTGTTCTGACCTGAGCTTGAGTGCAAAGGGGCACAGGAAGAAGTGTTGGAAAAAGTATCATTAGTCAATGTGAGCAGGGATAATGAGGTTTTAAAACATGACAGTATACAAAAGTAATTTGTAATTGATTTTTTCATTCCACAGATAATTATTAAGCACTTCCTGTTTGCAAGTCTCTATAGAGCAAAGGTTCTTAAACTTTTTGTGTGACATAGATGCCTCTGGCTGTCTGGTAAAGTCTATGGTTTCAAAATAATGTGTTTTTTTTAAAATGTATAAAATGCATAGGATTCCAATTTAAAAAACAAACATGTTCACAGACAGCAAGAGCCTCTGTTCTGACCATTCTACTTTCCATTCTGCCCTTTCTTAGTTGCTCAGTCTTGCTCATAGCAGAGTTTCCTGGACTGCTTCATGCCGGAGAATAACCTCATTCCCTTTTCTGGACCCATTCTCACTCACTGAGCTCTGAGTAAATAAAATAAATGAAATTTACCTTTTTATTGCCCAGGCTAAATTGCTGTGGTATATAAGATGACAAGCTTGTAGATTTAGAGTTGGAATGGATCTTAGAGGTTACCTAGTTCAATCCCTACATTTGCCATAAGAAACAATGAACTTGAAGAATTCAGAGAAGCATAGAGAGACTTTTTTGAATTGACGTAGAGTGAAGTGAGCACTCTGGGAGAAAAATAAAAATTTATTCCTTTATAAATGGAAATACCAAAAAAACAAAAATCAAAACCATGCCTTCAAAAAGTCAACCCCAAACTCCAAAACTCAATAGTAATACTTAGTACTGGAGAAGAAACAAGTGTATCCACCTATCATCCTTCTTTGCAGAGGTGGGGAAATAGGAGTATTTAACATTGCATATACTGTCAACTTCAGTTAATGTGTTATATTTGCTGCACCACTTGGGTTTTTTCCCTATCTTTTTTAGTTACAAGGATGGGGGAATATATTCAGAAATGAAGGTGCTGTAAAAAATTTTTTTTAGTTAAAGCCCAAATTAAGTTGGCCAGGGGTTGTTTTTCCCTCCTGCTTCAGAGTCTCCATTCCCCTTCAACAAGTCACTAGTCTAGCTGAAAACAGCAGCCACAGAACTCTCTTTTTTTCCTGTGTCTTCTATACTCTTACTCTCCTGTTCCCCACATTGGTCATGTCCCTTGTTCCCCCCTCTCTCTCCAGGGCAGGAATGGGTGAAAGAAGAGGGAGAATTAGCCATAAAGACTAAAGGCTATGGCCATGTGGGCCTTGACTGAATTTTTAGGAGGAAGCTAGTGGAGAGAGAGGAGGTGGGGCTCCTGAGAAGGTATTTGCCCCCAAAAGTTGGGTGGCAATAATTTATTGTGGCAGAGAGAGGGAAGAGCTGCCCTGAGCCCCCTTTGAGACCTGCCAAGTGGCCTTACCACTTGGGTTTGCTTGATTGGTTTAGAGGTTGACCTTTCTTTGGCTGAATCTGACCTCAGTGTCCTCATTATCTCAGGATGGAGCAAGGTGTTGGCCTTCTGTACATCTGCTGGCTTTGGCCTATCTATGTCTTTCTATGTAAGTCACTGTTCTTTTGTATTCCCTCCTTTACAGTACCTCCCCAAGACAGCAAGACACTTGACCTATTCTTTGCCCCATTAAGGAAGCTATATAAGGGGGAGCAGTTGGGAGACAGAGCCAAGTGGTGCTGGAAGATAGCACCTGAGGCCTCTTATCTCTGGTTCCTTTTTCTTTACCGTTGCCCAAGAACTGAAAGCCCCCACCACTGCTCGGCTCCAGGGTGAAATGGCCTGGCCTCTTGCCAGGATTCTCAGCCAGGTGGTAGGGCCTCGGAGGCTGGTGCCTGCGATGGGCTGATAACACCACCAGGGTGCTGTAAACAGGACACTCGACCCTTATTCAATGGCCCAGCCTCAGCCCCTGTAGGCTGTCCAGGCTATCCTGGCCTAAAACTCTGCTCCCGGGCTTTATGGTTCCATGATCTCATTTCTGGATGTGCATGCTTCTTTGCCTATATGTTGTCCTCCTCCTCCTCCCCCACCCCAAATCTGAAAGAAGGTACCCCATCCCTTCTCTAAATGAATCTAGTAGCTCTCTTAACCACAGACAGCTGTGGTGACTTCCTCTTGTGGCTTTTCTTCCTCTTCCTAAGACCAGAAACTCTGCTGGGTAGTGTCCAATGCCCAACTCCGTCCAAATCTTCTTGGGAAGTCTGACAAATCATGGGGGATAGAAACAGGGGTCAGCTGACCCCCAAGCTTATATTGTGCCCACTCAGGTTAATTAACTAAGGCCAAGATCTAGTTGGCAGAGCATGCTTAAATGTAGCTCTGTAGCTAGCTACTGATGCCTTTTTGAACTAAAGGTTGTCTTGGTTCCCTTTTAATAATTATAACAGTCATAATACATATCACTACCGTGCTATAAATAGAATGGTCCACCTCACTTCAACCTTTTCTCAGTGCATGGTCTTGGTAACAGAAGTAGAACTCCATATAACTTCCACAAGGACCATGGCCCAAGTCATGAATTGCCATTTCCCCTTTTTGCTGGGGGCCATGGGCAATAATAACTCACATATAGCATTTTAAAGCTTGCAAAATACTCTACAAACATGCTTTTATTTGCTCCTCATTTTAACCTTATGAGGTAGAAGCTTTTCCCAACGAAGTCCAGTCTTTTTCTCTCTCCTTCAGGCCCAAAGGAGGTGTTGCAGTTGTTTGCATTCCTGAGAAGGTCCTAGCTGGGCCAAGAATTTTAGAGTTTGAAGGGAAGAGGGAGACTGGCAAAAGAATATATGACAGAAAGGTAATTCTTTCATCTTGTGTCCAACTATGGACTGCACCAAGAGAAGATAGTGGTTGTTGTAGAGGTCAGGGACCAGGAGCCAGCTCTCTTTCTCCATCTTTCACTAGAAGAATCTAGGTAGACTCATCAGTTCTGCTTGTTGACAAAGGAGTCAGCATTTAGGCCCAATTGCTCAGGTCACAACTCTTTCTCCAGATGAGTTCAGTCAATTCTCTCTCTCTGTGAATCAGTGGCTACTAGAACCAGAGAGGCCAGTGATTCTAACTGGGGAATATCCTGATTTCTTTCCTTGTTCTCTGCCTTTTGACTGTTAGTGTTGCTTCCTATAACAGCAAGAGCCAGGGAAGGGGAAAAGATGCCAGTCAATTGCTGATCAGAACACTAGGGAAGGACCAGAAAGTACTTGTATCTTCACCTATTCCGGGATTGTAAGTACTCCTCATCTTTCATGAGTGTAGTGAATGGAAAATTGGCTATTACAGAGAATAAGTATCCAGTGCGTGTTGTTGGGAATGGTGGTATAGAACTAAAAGTGATGTATGATTGGTACAAAATCCAGATAGATGAAGCATTCTAGTCTCTTGGACAGCAAAGAGATCAAATCAGTCAATATTTAGAGAAATTAATTCAGGCTATTCACTGAAAGGCCAAATACTGAAATCTGAAGCTTAAATACTTTGGCCACCTAATGAGAAAATGGGACTCATTGGAAAAGACCCTGATATTGAGAAAGATTGAAGGCAAAAAGAAAAGGGGACAGCAGAGGATGAGATGGGTAGATAGTGTCTTAGAAACAATGAACAGGAACTTGGACAGACTTCAAGAGATGGTGAAGGATAGAAGGACCTGGCGTGCTATGTATGGTCCATAGGGTCACTGAGAGTCACACAGTTAAATGATTGAACAACAACGAAGCATAGCCCAAGGGGTTGGTGGAAGCAGCTCTCCTTTCTCTCTTTGAGAACTGCTTCCTTCTAGATTATGGTGAAAGAGACTTGAGAATTGTGACGTCCAGATCTCTCCCCTGTCCTTTGTTGTATGTCTTGCCCTTTTGCCTGCCTGTTTGCTCCTTGCCATGTGGTTTACATAAATTTGCCTTTCAGAGCCTGGGCCTTATATGTGGATTTGTATGATTTTAGGAGAATGAGGTAATAATATTTTGTTAATAAGCTGCTCTGGGAGGTAAAAGCGCCTAAAAGAGTCAGATCTACCCTTTGATCCTATACCCAAAATGAAAGTAATACAAGGAGGCAGTGTGGTGGAGATAAAGCCTAGGTCCTAGGAGATGGAAATGCTTTTTTGATGATATGCTTTGTAACTTAGGGCAAACTAATGACATCCTTAGCCTATAAAAGAATGGGAGTAGTTCCTGCCTTTTCCTGTTTTATAGGGAGAGTAAGCAAAGATTAATCTAATCAACTCTTAAATTATCTTTACCGAAGGAGGATACCATTGGTTCTGATAGAGCTAAGCAGCCACTAATTTTAAAAGTATTACCTTTAGAATAAATACATTTTGATTAATAGCAGATTTGCTTTCCTATTAGGCTAATGTTAAAAATGAATATGTATTGCATGATGATTTTTCCTTGCTTCTCTCCCTTGACTATGTGACATTTTGTCTTCCTTTGTTCAGCAGCAAGATGATTATAACTTCTTTTTTGGAATCACCTGGTGCCTAGTATATTTTGTTGTAGTCTCTCCTTTTTATTCTGTGCATGTTTATTTTTATGTGTGTCTCTGGTTTGCACAAATTGTTAGATTTTGTTTTCATATCTATTCTGCCATTCTCTTTCATTCTATTGGATTATTTAATCCATTTACATTTAAGATGTGATGGTTAAGTTTACATTTTCCTCTATTTCTTTTATATTGATTTGTTTATACCCTTCTTTTTTATAGTCTTCACTTTGTCCCCACAGTTAGTTTTTGCTATTAGTAGACTACTTTGGTACTGGTCTATTCCTACAAATTTACCAAGTTGCTTAGATTTACTTAAATTGTTAATTTCTCTTTCTTCCTATTTATGTATATATTTAATTATCTACCCTTTCTTTCCCACCCAGATAAGCCTGTGGTTCAAAGTCTTTCCACTCCCTCTCTCTGCCCCAAACCACATAGCTTAAGTAGCATTATTTTGTGGTACCCTCTTTTTTTTATATAAATTTAGAATCCTTCAATTTCTGTCACTTCTAGTCTATTATGCCCTCTATTCTCTGATTCATAGACTGTATATCCATTTTTATTCCTTTTTTTCCCCATGTCCTTTATGAGAAGTAACATTTAGCTACCAGATACATGTAGAATAGATAGAAGGTCACATTAGAGGGGAAAGCACAAGCAGCTTGGGGAGACCAGGAAAGGACTCCTGCATCTGATCTGAGTCTTAAAGGAAGGCAGAGATTCTAAGAGGTGGAAGTTATTAGGGGAACAGCCAGTGCAAAGGCATGGTGATAGAGTGTCCTCTGTGAGGAACAACAAGTATACCAGTGTGGATGGATTGAGTGGGGAGGAGTGTAAAATGCCAGAAGATTGGAAAGGTAGAAAGGAACTAGGTTGTGATGAGCTTTAAATACCAAAGAAAAAAGGTTATATTTGATCTTAGAAGTGATAGGGAGCCCTTGGAGTTTATTGGTTGCCAGGGTATGGGAAGGGATTCATGGAGATGGGGAAAGGTAGTGACCTTCAGGCTTGTGTTTTAGGAAAATCACTTAGGAAGTTGTGAGGATAGATTGGAGTGGGGAGGAAACTTGAGGCAGGGAAAGCGCTTAGAAGACAACTGCAGTGGTTGAGACAGTATGATGAGGGCCTGAATGATGATGGTGGGTGTCAGTGGAGATAATGAAACATGGACAAGAGATGTTGTCCAGTTTGAGAAGGAGTAAAAAGTTGAACTTTACAACTCAGATGAGCTTTGTAACTCAGAAGTTACTAACCTGAGTGACTAGAAGGATCCTGGTGCCCTTGATAATAATAGAGAAGTTCATAATAGGAGTAGGTTTTACTTAGGAAAAGACAATGAATTCTGTTTTGGACATGTTCTATTTGAGATGTCTATAGGACAATCCAGTTTGAAATGCCCCATAGGCGGGACTAGATGGAATTCAGAAGAGAAGCTAGGGCTTGATATAGATCTGGGATTAGCATGCAGTTGATAACTGAATCCATGGGAGCAATGAGATCACCAAGGGAGAAACTATAGAGATAAAAGAGGGTAAAGGGCGGAGCCTTAAGGGACATCCACAGTTAGTGAGAAATCCAGCAAAGGAGACTAAGAAGGGCCAGTCAGACTAGTAAGAGAACCTTGGAGGGAGCAGTGTTGTGAAAACCCAGGGAGAAGAGAATATACAGGTGTATATTGGTAGTGTCAGGGGCTGCAGAGAAGTAAGGATGAGGACTGAGAAAAGGCCGTTAAATTTGTCAATTAAGATATCATTGGTAACTTTGGGGAGGGCATTTGAAGGTGAATGATGAAGTTAGAAGTCAGATTACCCAAGATTTAGAAGAGAGTATGAGGAAGAGAACTAGAGGTGCTCAGTGTACTGGTTTTTTTAAATTTTTTTAAAGGAGTTTAAATGAGAGAAGAGGAGAGATTATAGGACAATAGCCAGCAGGGATTGTAGCATAAATGAGGGTTTTTTTAAGGATGGGGAAAGCATGGGCATGTTTGTAGTCACTAGAGAAGGAAACATTAGATAGGGAGCAGTTGAAGATTAGACAAGAGTGGGAATGATTATGGCTGCAGTCTGCTGGAGAAGATAGCATCAAGAGCCTCTATCACCTCTTCATTAGAGACTGGAGGAGTAAAGGAGGAGATGCTGGGTAATGATTGCAACATGCCATATGATGAGAAGGGAAGAAATGAGGGTTTTTGGTGAATTGCCTCAATTTTTTTTGGTGAAGGTCATCAGCTGGGAGGGATTGTCATAGGAGGCTTGAGCAAAGAGAATAAGATTTGGAACACCTGCTGTTTATGAGTGGGCTAGACAGTCAATTAAGGAGGTATTAGAGGATTACCTTAGTACATTGAGGGCTCAGGGGATACTAGATAACATAAATTTTAAGTGGACCTATTCATGGTTTTTTGACTTCTTCCAGCTCTGTTCTGGGACATAAGAGTAGGAGCAAAGAAAGCAAATGGTAGGATGATACAGATTTGGGGTTTGGCAAGGTGTGTGATTGGCAATAGGACAAGGAGGCAAAGGATTCAAGAGCAGAGGAAAATGTAGAGTGAACAGGTTCACCACCAAGAGGTCTAGGTTGGGAAGTGATGAGAGGGTAGCCAGAGCAGGGGTAATGACTTGGGAAAGTACTGAGGAATGAAGGATTTGGAGGTCATGGTGAGGATGAAATGTAGGGTTAGGAGTTGAAAGGCATAGGGAGAGATGGAATGATAAAAGATTATGATTGATTAAAGGAATTTTGGAATTCATGAACATCAGAGTGGAACATGTTTGTGTGTACGTGTGTGGTAGCAAGATCAAGGGTATGACCATTTCTGTGAGTAGCAGAAAAGTAGTGGAAGAAAAATAGGTCTTGGGAAATGAGTAGACTGAGGAAATGGAAAGTAAGGGTGTTTGAAGGAACATCAGCGTTTATGCTGAAGTCCACCTAGTATGAGTGTAGAAGTTGTAGAGGAGACTGTTAGCTAGGCTACAAAACATCTAGTTTGGGGAATAAATTTGAAGGCCTCAGAGGAGGCCTGGAATGCCTCTTTTCATTGGAGGTTCATCTTTTTTCATTAGTGATTAAATTCAGCTTTGCAACACATTATTTTGGTTATGACTTGAGTCCCTTTGCTTTTCTTGCTCCGGGGAGTCTGCAAAGCTCTTTTTTCACTAGGAATTTTTAGTTCATCTTCCTTCTTACTTTTTCAATGTTTTATGGACTTTACATTTTTTAAATTAATTTGTACTATCTTTCTTTGTCTTACTATTGGTTTATTTGCTTTGAAGATAGCTTTTCTCTCATGGGCTTTTGTTTCCCTACTTTTAAAAAAAATTCTCAGTTCCTTGTCTATGGATTTCCTCCTCTCTCTTTGGCTCCTACCACTTCTACTGTTTCAGAAACACCTCCCCCCCCCCAATCTTCAACTTCGCTCCCTGCCCAGAGTAGACTGTTTGGAGAAAGGACTGACCCTAGGTATTTTCCACTGTCATGAAAACTCCTTTGATTCCTTTCCTCTCTAGCTGGTTTGTTATCTCAGCCTTCCCCCTCCCCACCAATTCCTGACTCCTTGATTGAATGTAATTAGTGGCTTGTGCTGTCTATGCCCATGGGGTTAATGGAGTTGGGGGGGCGGAGAGGAATATTTCATAAAACTTCTACCTTGTATGGGATTTCTATCTTAGCCTCAATTTTTATAGATCTGGTACATATTTCTTCCTTTTTGGTTGTTAGATTTACTATTCTGCCATTTTACCAATCTGGAACAGGTAGAAGTCCATCTAGGATTAAATATTGCCTTGGGTTGTGGGACATCAAATTGTTTGTGAATGTGAAAGCATTTTCTTCTGTTTTAGAAGAGATACACTTTTATGAACTTATTATACCTAAGATTCAATTATTAATGACTATTGGGATAACCTGAATAATTGAAACTTAGATGATTCAGAAAATTGAAAATTTACCACTAGTTTCAACCTCTGCCTTCACTATACATCATACTGTATGTACTGTTGAAATGAATAAATTTGATTGGCTCCCAGCTTCCCTCTGCTTCAATTTCACTGCCCAATATGTCTGCCTGAAAGGACAGAAAGAAATCCATCCAAAGTCATGGATATTATCCAATTTGTATTCTTCATTCTCAGATAGTTGAGGTAAGCATTATTCTTGATTGTCTTGCTTCCCTGGAATTGAATTCTGAGAGAAGTATGAGTTGTCAGAAACATAGATTGACTACTTACTCTACTCAAGACCTTGTACTAGATACTGAGAGATCTAAAAGATAGGAGAGGCTGAGTCCCTTTTCTTAGAGAAACACAAGTCTAGGGAGAACCTGAAGACCTTTTTTCATCTTAACAAACCAGGTTTGACATGATATCAGTAACACTGCATGTATAATTATGTGGTCTCCTTTGAATGACTTGGCCTTCTAGATAGATTGAACTTTTTATTAAATGTTTATTTTGTGCTAGGCTTTTACTAAGGCTTGGCGATACAAGTGCAAGCAATATAGCCTCTTTCTCCAAGACCTTACATCCTAATGGGGAAAGACAACAAATTAAAGGGTTTTGGAAAGGGGCTGGCAAGGAGGGTTTACCTATCAGAACTGGAGGAGCCAGAGACCCCACATCCAAGGTTGTGGAGGGAGGGAGATGAGAGCTGAGAACAAAAGGCATGCTATGGTGTCTAATGACAAAAGGTCCCCATCCTTGCTCAAGTGTCTCTCACTTCCTCCTCTTCCCTCTCTACTTTTAAAACAGCTAATCCAAAATAGTAAAAATAACAAGATGATTATTAAAAAAAAAAAAGGCGGTAAGGGTCTTATAGAGTTAGGGAAACTAGCTGAGGATAGCGTTAGTGAAGCTGGCTGACTGAGGGTGGTTACCGCATTTGATTCCTTTGTGCTGATGTCAGTGTGTGGGTTGTGCTCTCTTCCAGCTAGTGTTCCGTGTTCAGTGGCCCCAGAAAAGTCGGTCTGTAGGCATCGACCGCCCCGAGTTCGACGCACATTCTCCCTGGACACAATTCTTGGCTCCTACCTACTGGGCCAATGGCCGAAAGACGCTGACGGCACCTTCACCTGCTACACCAATGACAAGGCCACCCAGGTAATGGAGCGTTCCCTCATTTTCCCTAGCAGGTATGGGACTGAGACAGGTGATCCAACTAGGGAACACTTGATCAATAACACAAGTCGTCCATGGTAATAGTAAAGAGCAATGGTTCATATAATAGAGATGTACTGGGATAATTTTCAAACATAGTGTTTTGCCTGCCTAGATTAATAGTAGTATTATTTACATTTTCTAAATATCCACCCAAATGGTGGAAGTTAAAGTCATCTTGGGATTTTAAATTTTGCCATGAATAATTCCTGTTTGGATACCCAAATTGAGTTTGCTTTGCCTTTGGAATTAATTATGATTTTTTAAAAAGTAAATTTGCCTTCCTAATGATATGTTTAGGACAGCAATAGATTGTTTGCGTTACTTGAATATACCCCAACTGATAGGGGCATGGTGACTTGGGAGGGTGATAAAGGGGGAAATCAGATGGATTGAAAGTTTACACATGTATGTGATAGAGAATTGACTTCTAGTTGTAGAGAAGGTGGTTGATTTTATATCTGTAGTATCAAAGATCCCACTTATTGGAATGTTGTTTTCTTTTACTTGCTGTTCTCCAATAATATTATTTTTCATATTATTATTTATTTTATTAAACATTTTCCAATTACATGTAAAAATTTTTAACAATCATTTTTTTAAACTTCTGAATTTCAAATTCTCTCCCTCCTTTCTCCATCTTTGAGAAGGCAAGCACTTTGATTTTGATTTATCCTATAATATTCTTATTGATTAATAAACCTAGAAATGTCTTCCAGAGAGCATCATCCATGCCTGTGTTTGGGGTATGACTTTCAAAGTTCTCTACCTTCCTCTCTTACCAGGAAGGAAAAGAACACTGGATTTAGAATCAGCCGATCTAGGTTCTAATCCCACATCTTCCACTTGATACCCATGTGATCTCAGGCAAAACTTAACCTTTCTGGCTCTTTTTTCTCATCTCCAAAATGAGCATGTTGAACTAGATGACTTCCCGTCCGTGTCAACTCTGGAGTCCTATGATCACTTGCTGTTTTCTTGTCTTCCTGTCTCCTTAAGGGAAATGTTCCCAAGGTCATCCCTCCTCTTCTTATCCCTCCTCTCCTTCTCCCCACTTTGGCAAGCTCATTGACTTGCAAAAATTCCAACTATTATTTCTAAATAAATGACTCCCAAGTCTATATCTTTAGCACTGACCTCTCTCCTGAGCTCCAGACCCATACTCAAAATATCAAGGGAACTGACAGTCCTGTCAGCATGTCAAACTAAACATGATCAAAACAAATCTCCCACAGAACCTCCTATTGACTCCTCTATTTCTGTCTGTGAAAACACCATTTACCCAGTCTCATATTAGAAACCTTGTTTTTTTCCTCTTTTTGTCTCTCTCCTTTCTCATAATAGTCAGTTACTAAGTCCTTCCTGTGGCTCTGTTATCTTTCTTAAATATATCCTTTCTTATCTAATCCTACTGTCCATCCTTACTCAGACCCTATCACACCTGGGCTACATAAAAAGTCTTCTAACAGATCTTCCTGCCTCCATTTTCCTCCCTCCTGCTCCCTATCTTTCCTCAAGAATTATCTTCTTTATTCATGGATATGGTCCTGTAGCCTCCAAGTTCTTAAAAGTTCCTTTAAATTTCTACAGAACACAATTCCAATCTCTTAATATATAGTCTGATGGACTAGCCCTCTACCACCTTTCCCTTCTAGCCTTATTTTATCCTATTTATCCTCCATATACTCTGTGGTCCAGCTAGACTAGACTCCCTCTCCCCTATATATGACCAGCTCCTGTGTAAGCTACATGAAGGCAGGTATCTTATCTTTCTAAACTTTGTATCTCCCCTTGCCCCCTTGCACAGTGGTCAGCTTACATTAGGCACTTAATGTTAGTTGAATTTAATTGATTGTATAACCCTTCCCAGAGAGTTATCTATCAACTAAAATAGCAATACATACTACATGCGTACCTCAGAGATATTGCAGATTTGATTCTAGACCATCACAATAAAGAGAATATTGCAATAAAGTGAGTTACAGTAATTTCTTGATTCCCCAAAGTAATTTTTTGGGTCCCTTGGTTATGTTTACACTTGACTGTAGTCTATTAAGTGTGCAATAGTGTTATGTCTTTAAAATCAATGTATATATCTTAATAACCATCATCTGAGCCTTCAGCTAGTCATAACCTTTTTGCTGGTGGAGGGTCTTGCCTCCATATTGATGGCTGCTGACCGATCAGGGTGGTGGTTGATGAAGGTTGGGGTGGTTGTGGCAATTTCTTAAAATAAGACAACAATGAAGTTTATGTCATTGATTGACTCTTCCATTCATTTAGACACTTAGAGGTCATTGTAGGGTTATTAACTGGCCTAATTTCAATATTGTGTCTCAGGGAATAAAGAGGCCTAAGGAGAGGGAGAGAGATAGGGGAATGGCTGGTCAGTGGGACAGACAGACATTCAACATTTATTGATTAAGTTCGCTATCTTATATAGGTGAGGTTCATGATGGCACAGAACAAATAGTAACATCAAATATCACTGATCACAGTTCATCATAACATATAATAATAATGAAAATGTTTGAAATATTTCAAGAGTTACCAAAAGGAGACATAGAGCTATGCTGTTGGGGAAATGACACTGATAGATTTGCTCAATGCACAGTTGCCACAAACTTTCAATTTGTTTAAAAAAAAAAAAGGCAACATCCACAAAGTGCATTAAAACGAAATGCAATAAAACAAGGTATGCCTGTATACAACTTGGTTTAGGACTTCTTGGAGTTATTTTTCCCCAATAGCCACTCTTAAATCTTTCCTGCTTAAGTTATACCCACACCTTTTTGTCCTTATTGAAATAGACTAGGAGTCGGTTACCACCTTCTCTACCCCTTTCCTCATAGGTTTAAATCCCTCCTTCACACCCCTCCAAAGCCTTCTCTCTTCTCCAGGGCACATAATGCCAATTTTCATTTTTTAATACAGAATATCTTTTTAATGGTCATTAGCAAGTATTTGAATGTCCAGCACTGCCTTTCACAGGTTGGGATGAAGGAAATAAGACTGGGCGTGGAACTCAAAAAACTTGTGTTCTTATTCAGAGAAGATGAGTGAGCATATATCCAAGGAATTCAGTGTAGCCAGAAGGTGGGCAGCAGAGGAGGTAAAGAAATCAGGTGCTAATTGCCGAGGAGAGTTGGCAACGAAGTGATTGACCATAGTAGGTATTTGAGAAGAACAGTGAGGCAGGATGGTGGGACCTGGAGACAGATCTCTACACTGCCAAGTCACAGGGCCATGTCCAGAGACTCAAGCCATTGCTGTTCCTCAATCCTTAGAAAAGAGTACCTTCTGCTACCCTGCATCCATGGGCACTTTCCTCATTGCTCAGATAGGAATCTAGATACTACACTTCCTTTTGCCCAAGCAAGGGAGGTCTTTCAGGAAGAATGGGATTTTAGGTGGTGAGAGAATCTGTTAGCTCTGGACAATATCTTGTTTTAGTCTGCAGGTTTCCTTATACTTTGATCTGTACCCTTTCAGCCTTCGTTCCCAACTTTCGAGGAAGCCCTTGTCCCCTTCCTTAGCTGCAGCTTTCTTCTCCAGCTCAAGGCTGTTAGATTTTCCTTGGCTGGGTCTGAAGGCCTGGGCTCCAGCCTCTCTGTGTTTTTGGTCAAGCTGCAGCTGTAGGCCAGATCTTTTATATAACAGGCCCGGGCTCACTGCCACAGTGAGGCAGAGGTCGGAGATGCTCCATCCTCAGGCTTGGCGGATCTAGGGCCACACAGTTCTCTTCTTTCCTGTGGATGGGCTCCAGACCTCTAGGAACTCATAGCAACCTGTAAATATTGTGTGGCAGCAGCAGGGAAGGAGAATTCAGAAACTATGGGCATCCATTCTCTGCCTCTAACCAAAAGATCTGCTCTACCCATGGAGAGTTCTGGCCTCTTCAGGGTTTGTTTGCATTAAAGGGTCCCAGTTTTCCCTTCAACCAAAAGGCCTCAGCTTGCTTGAGTTTGGCACTGGATGTGAATGCCCATCAGAGGTGGCAACAGTGTCTGTCAGTATTGTTTCTCCCCAAGAAATGGGTGTGCAGTCACATCACTGTTGAATGACATGGTCCCCAAAACAAACCGTTTGGAGAAAGATGGAGGAGGGGAGGCAGTGCCCATGAATCTTTGGAAGCTCTGAAAGCCAAAGACTGTTAAAATTTGGGCTTGATGCCAGGGTACACTGCTTAAACCAATCTAGCGGCTGTTACCACTCCACCCCAAACCTCTCTCCCACCCTCTACCATGTCACTTCTACCCATGCCAATACAGTTTGTCATCTGTTATACTCACTATAACTGGGATAGGGCCTTACCTCTGCCACCCAAGAGGAAGCAGCTGTACCCTGTATCTTGGAGCACATCTGCCTCTGCTTTCCTGGCTGCTACATGTCTTTGCAGCGAGGCCTAAAGCAATGGCTATGGGCTGGGTTGCCCAGCCCTCTTCACACCCCTAATTATGTAGATACTTTCTGAAGCAACTAAGGGTTCTGCCTGACCCAACCTTGACATGGGCAGCAAGCATTTACTGAGCCCTTGCTGTATGCATAGCTGCCAACGTTGTGTAGCCAAGACTTACTCTCAGAGCAGAAGTCAGGGTTAAAAATTTTCAACTGACTTTGGCTACAATAAAACAGTCAGCAGGTATTTCCTGCCTGATCCCACAGGAGCAAAGTTCTATATTATTAGACATTTGGGGCACAGAGTGAATTCATCACTCTTTCCATTACCACACTGCCTTTCATGTAAATGGGTTCCATCTCTCCTATTAGACTTTAAACTGCCTAAGAGCAGAGACTATGTCTGGTCTTTAGAATTAGGATACCTGGGTTCAAATCCCAGGTGTGACTCTTGCTAGCTATGTGACCTTAGGCAATTCATTTCAACTTTCTGAACCTGTTAGCTCATCTATAAAATGAGGATAATACTGTCACTACCTGTGTTCCAGGGTGATTGTGAATAAAGCACTTTGTAAACAGGAGAGTACCATATGTGAATGAAGTGATTGTTAATAATTACATGATAATAATAATGATACCAGGTTGGATGGGTTCATGGGACTGTGTTAGCTGGGAGAATGGATAGGATTAAGCCAGTGTTTCTTGGAAGAGGTGGCCTTAAATTGTGCACCTGGAAGAGTGAGTTAGGTTAGGGTGAGAGGGGAAGAAGAGGAATTGTTCTAGATCTGTGGGACAACTTCGGCGAAGGAAAAAGAGGAAGACTAGGGATTCTAAGAAGTCTGCTTAGATGGAACAGACAGACTAGGTAGGAATGAAGCAGGAGCTAAGGCCACATGGGAAAGGACTGTCCAGCTGGCAGAGCCTTGGAAGGCTATTCAGATATGAATGTATGCAGTGAGGTCACCAGAAACCAAAAAAAGGCCCCAGATCCTGAAAAGGGCATTTGATTTTTTTTTTTAGATTGTCAACAGGCAAGCATTAAGCAGGGAGCAGACAGATTTAATAAAAAGAGTGTTAAATGATTTATATAGCTGAAAAGGTATGTACCTAGATGATGTGAATCTGCAGTTAAATCCCTTTCTTCCCCTACACATCCTGGCTAAACATATAATAAAAATGGGGAATCTCTGGCTAAGTAACTGATGGAACTGTACCATCATTGTCCCCATCCTGGTCTGTAGGGGTTTCTGTGAGCACCTTAGAAGTGTCTATCAAGGATTTCTCTTTTGCAGCAAGCATATAGTGTTCTTCCACCCTTTGCCCATCCTTCCTCCTAACAGTCACTAGCTGGGGAGGAGCTGCCCAGCCAGCCATTGTGGAGTAGTTCTGCTGGTGAAGGGGCAGGGCTGGTAGCAGCCTGTGCCAGTGGCTGTGGTTACCCCCTCTGCTTTCTTGCTGCGCAAAGCATTTTGTCTTCTTGTACTATCGAGAGAGAGGAAGCGGTCTCACCACAGCTGAAACAACTATTTCAGAAAGTTCCTCTGTTGGCCACCTTCTTTTGTAGACAAGACACCAAGGGACCCGCCCCTCCTCATCCCACACAGGCTTGCTCCCCACTTTCCAGTTGTTTCTAGAGGATGTGGGTGTGTTCCCCACAGGTTGGGCTGCTTATGGACTGACTTAGCCCTTGTAAATAGATCTAACTGGCATTTCTCAAACACAAGGGGAGGGGAAGACCAGAGGTACAAAGTTGAATATAGATAGCTTACTTGAGGAAATGCTCCTTCCCTTGTTCATCTTGTTACCTCGTTTTCTGCCCAGCCCCAACCCTAATAGCACCTCTTTCCCCCAAACCAGTGTTGCTATGATCTTTCTTTCTTCCTTTTTTTTTTTTTTTTGGTATTGTTTGAAACCAAAAAAAGAGATTACAAGGCCCTCCCTTTCTTAACACTGTGGCAGCATTGACAACTTATTCTGTGGTTTGGCCCTTTTGATAATGGGGTGATAAAGGCAATGAGGTCAGATGAAAAAAAAATCAGAGGATTATTGGGATAATTAACTTGCCTTTTGACTTTTGCAGTTCCATTTCTGTTCTGCTACACAAGAGCATGCATAGGTATGTATGCATGTGTGAGAGTGCATGCTCACACACACACACACACACACACGCAGGCATCTAGGCATGTGACGTGCTGGACTTAAGAGTCCTGGCTACCTTAATACTCTCAAGCAGACTGCTGGTCCGTGGATTTCTCACTTTCGTTGGATCTCCTGGCCCTGCATCAAACTGTGTTGGCCCCCAGATGGCCCAACTACTGCTTTATACCTCGGACATACTCTGCTGCCATAGTTAATCACAAACAAAGTGGGGAACAGGGCCTTTCTGCTGCCTTCATGACCTTGGACAAGGCGCGCTCCAGTTTTTTCTGGGGCCTTGTTTCCCCTGCCGAATAAGTGGGTTGGACTGTGTTGTCCCTTAAGTCACTTATGGCTCTAAATGTGCTCGGTGACTGTGGTGCCTGTTTCAGGGAAACAGATCTGGGTGGGTCTGAGATACATCTCATTGCAAACTGGATGTCCCAGTGACATCTGAAACTCCGAACCTGTCCAGAATAGCGCGTGTATGTCCGGGGCTTGTTTCGTTCTTTGTGTTTGTTTCTCCAGCACCTAGCGCTGTGCCGAGCACATAGTGGACGCTTAATAAATATTGATTGATTGGTTGATGCCACTCCACCCCCACCCCAACCTCTTTGTGTCCCTTCTGGGTTATTCCCAGAGAGGATCTTCCTCCTCCCCCGCCTCTCCCAATCAAACTCCTGCATGTCCCAGACAATTATTGAGCTGCTGCAGCTCTGGGATTTCTTAACCTGCAAATGAGGCTTCTGATGTCTGACCCACGTCTTGCTTTGCATAACCTAAGCATCATCTGCAGGCAGTGACTGACGACACCACCAGACAGGCCAAATTCTCCCCTGCGCCCTGGTGTTAAAAATAAGTCTGTTCTGGTGCACTGGTCCCCTTGATGAGGAAAATCTTTTTAGTCATGCTATACTTTTCCCCCAACCTCAGCAGATTTAGGACTGTTCAGAAAGAATCTCCTCAAAGTGCTCTGAAGCAGAGAAGGCCTGGAGGCCTGGTGATCTCTGTTGTGGCCAGGAGGTCAGGGAACTGAATCAGATCCCCTCCCTAGCCGTGACTTTTGTACTTTTAACAGTCAGTTCATTACTTCCCTAGTGCATGTCACTGTGTTGTGCACTAGCATGAGACCCGGATAAAGCAGGCAATAGCCTGAAGGGAAACATCATTCCCATCCAGAAAAGACAACTTTTGCCCTTGAAGCTCCCTGTTTAGTTGGAGAAGGATGAATACACATAAAACTGACTTAAGAACACTTACACAGTGATATATTAAACAAAGACAGGGAAATAATGACCTAATCTAGTCTGTTGGTACAAAAGGGAGATGGAATAAATTAGCCATTAGAACCAAGTGCAATTCACGAGGGCAGATTTCCTAGAGGAAGCAAATGGGGGAAGGAAGAATAAGACTAGATGAAAGAGAACAAAGGAAGGAATCTCGACTGGGAAGAACAGAGAGGGTGATCTCTAGGGCAAGTTTGCCCAGCTAGAGAAGAGGCCTTTGAGGATTAGCAGGGAGAAATAGGAAAGGAGAAGGGCTATGAAGGGCAGGTTAAAGAGCAGAGATTATATCTACACAATTGGCATGAGGCACCATTATCAGTTCCTAAGTAGAAAGTAGATGAGGGTCAAAAAAGTGCTTAGGGAAGAGATGATTCTGTATTTTAGATATTTATAGAGCTCTTACTAATAACCCATACCTGCTTGCATTCTCTCTTACATAACATACCAGGAGAGAAAGTAAATGGATAGATTATAGTAGACACTGAACACAAAATGAGCTACTATTGGAAAAGCTACCTGGAGGAAAGGGAATCTGGACTGTAGCTCTGGTGTTCACTAGCCCACCCATTGAAGCCATTGCCACCTTCCCAGGTATAAGGGAATTAGGTGAGCTTCAAGGTTCCTGCTGACCTACTCCATAGTCAGGGTGGAACAATTTCCTCGACCTCAGGGACAGTCACATACCTGCAGGGATAAAAGGGGTGCAGGAAAGATAATGACTGCCCAGTCTTCCTTTGCAGGGAGCACTTCCTTTCATAAATGTCATTTATAGACATTGTAGACACTCTAAAGGAACTTCCTAGTTTAGAGAGGAAGAAGCTTTGGGAGGCATGATGAGTTGCAAGGTTTTAGTGTACAAAAAGTCCAACTAGCAGGGCCATTAGGTATGAGGTCGGGAGTGTCAGGATGAATATGTCCTGTGTGCCTTATTTCCAGCCCTAAATATTCAGGTCTAACCTCAACCTCAGGGTTCCACATCTTCTCCAGAATGTTCCACTGACTTCTTAAGCTCTCTGTCCTCTCTAACCCATTTTTCACACAGTTGCCAGTGTCTTTCCCAAGGTACAATTATAACCTTGTGACTGTCCTTCTTGCAAAACATCAATATTGTTTATTAGGATAAACTATTAGCTCCATAGCTCAGCAGGGAATGCCCTTTACAACCTGGGTGGGCCAGACTAACCTTTCCAGCTTTCTTTTAGACAGTATTATTCCTGTTAACACCATTCTTCATTCCACCAAACTAGACTTTTGGCTGCTCTCCAAACTCAGCATATCTGCCACCTCTTCATTTAAGGCCCAGCTCAGGTGCCATGTCTTCTGTGATACCTGGCCTATCTTCTTCTCTCCCAAACCCTAAACCTTTCCCTCTCCTAGCCACTGAAGGTGTTAACTCTTCTCAGATTTTCAGAGAATTCTTTTTCTAGTATATTCCTTTGCCTCACATTACCTTGTACTAAATGCATCTGTCCGTGCCTTGTCTTTCACACACATAGATACCCACATCATAGAGTATAAGCTTCTTGAGGACAAATGCTGTCATTTTAAAATCTTTGTTTACCAGCACCGGTGTCTTTCATATAGTAGATGCTTCAATAAATATTTGTTGCACTAAATTAATTCCAGATCAGTGGGGGTGGGGAGCATCTAGATACTGACCAGTGAAGGGATGCCCATATGTTTTAGGAAAGGTGTCCTCTCTGAAATAAATTTGAATGAGATCCTGATAGATGAGTATCTGTGGAATGAAGGGGAGAGGAGACAAGATCCTCCTCTCTGAAGGTGTGGTCCATCTTCATTCTCTTGTTCTCTCTCAAAAGGCCACCTGCCATGAGCACAGTCACAGGGGATGACTTCTGAATGTCTTCATTGGAGTGACTCAATGGGCTGTTCGGTTGTGGAGTGTTTTGTTTTTGTTTCCTTTTCTCCCTTTCTCTGAATTTGCAGCAGGCTCTTAAGGGGAGGACAGCAGAGGGGCTAGAAGGTGACGATTCCCAGACCCTCATGTCTTTGGCAATTTGTCCATAGAAGCTAGAGAGGAAATATGGCTATGCTGGAACCCTTCTTTTAGAATGGGAAGTGGAGGGACCGGGACCATGGGGACTATGCCTGGAGCCAAAACCTTGTCATCCAACCTTTTGGGATAGAAAAGGCTGGGCATGAGGCACTGTGCCCCTGCTGTAGCACTGCCAGCAAGTTGTCCTCTGACCCCTGCTTCAAACCCTCAGGTAGGAGGGAAGTTGCCTCCTGAGGCAACTCCTTCCATTTTGATAATGCTTTGGGGAAGCTTTTCTTTATAGGGAGCTAAAATCTGTTTCTTTTCAACTTCTGCCTATGGCTCCTGATTCTGGCTTTCTGGAGCCAAGTAAAACAAGTTTGATACCTCTTTCAGAGGGCAAGCCCTACGAATCTTGGCTATCATGTCTTCCCCCTTCTTCCTCTCTCCCTTTTGTTTATACTATGTATTCCCACCCAGTTCCTTTACCAGATCCATTTATGGGATGTCTTCAGGCTCTCCCACCATCCTGGTTGCTTTTCTCTGGATATGTGGCACCCAGAACTCATTAGTGGAGCCTGACAAAGTAGCTGAAAGGCATTTCCTGTATTTTTGGGGGGTAGTAAGCACCTGGAGTAACTGAACCAAGACCATGCATGGTCTCCTCCTGTTAGGGAACCACCCACAGTCTAATTGTCTCTACCATCAGGAGTTCCTGGACAAGTTGGGGAACTGGAACATATTAAAATACATGCTCAGCAAGTTCAGATGTATTAAGTGCAAACTGAAGCCTCTGGTGAAGGAGAGGATTTAGAGTCCCAAAGATCTGAGGTGAACGAAACAAATCAGAGGTGGCTTGAGAAGGAGGTTGGGAAGGTTCCAAGGATAGGCTGGAGGAACTGAAGTGGGAGGATACTCAGTGGATCCTGAAGCCAGCTTTAAGGGCCTGCCTGATGCCCAAGGCTGAAGAGCTTTCTGCCTCTTCTTGCATCCCCATAGCCGGCCATAGGAGCTGGTCCACCTCACTACATTTCTCTCCCTCCAGACACCCCTGTCCTGGCATGAGCTGGAAGGTGAGCAAACCGGCTCCTGCACCCACAAGCGCTCTGCCTCCTGGGGTAGCACAGACCACCGAAAAGAGGTAATGGTCGCCTTTCCTCTCTGGCCAGGGGATCTGCCCCTTTTCTCCCACCGCTTTTGCCCCATGGTGCCATTCCTTCATCACGTGTCTCCAGAGTGTTCCTTCATTCTGGTCAGCTTGCTCCAGGCCACTTACTGACTTCTGCAAGCTAACTCCTGTCCCACTGGCAGGATGGGACCCAGGGGTTCAGACCCTCCTGCCAAGTATAGGCCAGGCCCAAAGCAGCTAATGCTTTCCAGGAGCCAAGCAAAGAGTTTGAGTCCCAGTTGGTCTCCCCTTTATGACTTTGCAGCTGGAGCCAGAAGGCACTTCACAGAACTAAGCACTGGAGAAAAGCAAGAATTAGGGCCCTGGGAACTGACAAGCCCTCGTGGTGTTTATTACTTAACTGTGTATCTAGTCTTAAAAAAATAGCTTAAAAGCACTTACTAGCTCTGTTTTCCCTGGCCCACCCTCTCCCCTGGGAGCTAAAAGCAGTGAATTTAAATAAAGAGCCTTAGGCTAGGAATTCTAGGGTTCTAAGGCCAGCTCCATCCTCTCCACAAAGCACTTGCAAGCTCCTTTTTACTGAAGTGGAGGACATAGTTAGTATAATAGAGATGAAAATACTTTAAAAGTCCAAGAAACATGGAAATGCATGGTTTTATTTATTAACAATGTTTAATTTTTAAGGTAGGTGAGGGATTTGTCATCACTCAAAAGAGCCAATCACCGTAAAATCTCTTTAGTCACCTATATGAAGGGAGGGAAGTCATGGTATAGAGATCTCAAGATAATAAATGATCTGTAATTATTTTGGAAGAACTTGGGAGTGCATTCTGTGGCTTTGGGGTACCATATTTACCCTCGAATTCTATTTGGCTTGGGCTAATATTAAAATGAATACTCATTTGCTGAGTAAGTACAATTTGGGGACTTTGGGGTATGGAACTGGGTTATGTGCTGGGCAGAATGGGGGCGAGCAAAAGGAAAGCAGTCCAATTATAACAAATTTGTGACAGATAATTGCAATCCATAACTATTTAGGGCTAATGGAATCCAGAAACATCCCCTGAATTCTTTCTTGAGAAAAGTAGTGTGATTTAGTGAAAAAGCCTTGGACTGGAAATTTGGAAAACCTGAGTCCCGGCCCAGACTTTGCTATTAAGTCACTGCCTCCTAGGATCCTAGATTTATAACTGGAAGGAATCTCAGAGGCTATGGAGTCCAGTCTCCTCACTTTACAGATGAGGGAACTGAGGACCAGGGAGGTTTAAGTGACTTGCCTATGGCAGTAAATGTCAAGAGATAGGATTTGAACCCATTTTCCCCTAACTTGAAACCCAGTCCTCTATCCACTGTACTAGACGCCTCTCTGGGCCTTAGGTTCTCCAGCTGTTGGACACAGAGAATCATTTTACCCTATTTAACCCCAGGACTGGATTACATTAAAGACCAAAATGAATTGGATGTGATTCTACTTTGAGGAGTGAAGAGTGCTATGTGACTGCAAAGGAATTATTTGTTATCCTTAAGAGTGTATGACTCTGTTGTCCTGAAGTCTGTTGGAGGGAAATCTCAGTCTGAACTTTTGTGCCTCTTTAGTAATTGATAATTGATGTTCACACTAAAAACCCTAAACTGCCTTCTTAGTCAAAGAGCACTTATGCTCAATGTGATATTAGTGCTAGGGTGTATTTGGTGGTATTCTTGTTCTTTGAAAACTAGTGATCTGGATGCTAGATAAAGCAACTATGGAGTTGATTTTTATATTTTGGTTAATAGATTATGTGGGAGAATAGACAGTTTACTGTTTTATTATCATTGTTAATACTTCACGAGAGCTGATTTAGTTGAGATTGAAAGCTCTTCAATCCATCCTTTAGTCCATCTGACTAACACTTTAGAAGAGCTCTGAATACAAAGCTAGGATCCCAGTCATAAAGGCCTCCCAGGGCAGAGATGGGAGTCAATTCTAGTCCTCATGGACCTCTTCTAGGAGTTCCCATATGGGTGGGAAGGATACGTTGGTTCTTCTTGCTATGTCTGACCTACTTTTCTCCTCTGGTCTACTTTGGGCTGCCAGATCACCAAGCTGAAGCAACAGCTGCAGAGGACAAAACTTAGCCGGAATGGGAAGGAGAAAGAGCGGGGCTCCCCAATCCCAGGAGACCATGCTGTTCGGGGAGCACTGAGGGTATGTGTCAATGCTAGCCTATCAGGGGCCCTTCCTGACCCTTTTCTTACTCTCTCTGGGCACAGCCTTAGTTAGGCCTGGCTGTGGGTTTGGTCCAGATTTTTCTTCCACTGTACTGCATGACTTTGTGGAGTGCTATGCCAAATAACTGACCAAGATGGAGATTTTAGTCTTGCCACTGATTGGTCGGTGATTTTGGAAAGGTTCTTTGCTTTTTTTTTGAACTTTGGTCTCTCCCTGTAAAATGGTGATAATGATGCTGCCCTCTCTGCAAGGCTGTGGCCTCTCTGGGTCCTTGACATTGGGGACTGCTGCTTCAGATGGACGCAGGGCCTTCAGCAGCATCCTCCACATCACCTTTAAAGTTCTTGTTTCTGCAGGCCAGGTGTTGGCAGCTTTCCTACTGGCTCTTCTCAGAACCTTTGGTGCCCAGCCAGATAGAAGAATCAGAAGCTCCAGATGCTGAAGAAACCCTCCCTAAAGTCCCTTTTATTTAATTCATTAGACTTATTTGTCCTTCCTCCCAGGCCTCCCCTCCCGGTTTTCCCTCAGGTTCCCCGGTCCTGCGACTTAGCCCCTGCCTGCACCGAAGCCTGGAGGGACTCAATCAAGAACTGGAGGAGGTGTTTGTGAAGGAACAGGGTGAAGAGGAGCTGCTGAGAGTGAGTAGTGTTTCTGTTCTTTTCAGCGTTCCCCCTGCCCCCAAGCTTGAGCCCAGGGTGTGGGGGAGAGCCAGAGCATCTGAATTCAGAGAGCAGTGAACTGATTCTTAAGATTCAGGAGCTGTTCACTGTCAGTCCAAAACTTGGATTGATTCTCTCCTGGGTGCCCAACTAAAACTCAGTTATTTTGGGGAATAATAACAGGAAATCAGGTCAGGGTGTGGGGGAAGGTATGAGGCAGAGTTTGGGCCCTCTACTTCCCAGTTGGGATATACTGCATTAGCATGGTAATAGGGGAGGGAGAATGCTTACCAAACAACATGCACAAACAATTGCAAATGAATTTTGACCAAGTCAGAATCAGGGTGACTGTAATCAGGGAAGGCTTTCTGGTGGCAAGTTGAAATTTTTGGAGCTGAGAAAAAAGATGGATCATGCTTTAAGAAAAGGAGGTTACCCTAGCCAGGAAGAATTTGACTGGTTTGGGGTTGGAGGACAGTGGAGTGAAAAGGGGTTTGAACAGAAATGACATGATCCAAATCACATTTGAGATAGTAGCTGTGAGGAAGGGATATCAGGATGTTAAAATTACCCAGGTGTCAAAGCCAAGAGTGTTTGTAATAGGTTGGTGGCTGAGTTGGGTTGATAAACCAAGAATTTTTCCTCATGATTTCCTCCTCTCCCAGATCCTAGATGTCCCTGATGGTCACCGCGCACCTGCCCCTGCTCAGGGTAGCAACAGCGATTCCTCCCTCCTTCCCCTGGAGCCGGGCAACGTTTCTCTCTCCCCTTCTTTGCCTCTGGCATCTCCCCAGCTCACTGGCCAAGCCAGCCATTTTGAATCCCGAGGTGCAACGGAGGAACTGACACCTACCCCCAAGGAAAAGGGTAAGTAGACAGGGTAAGGAATTGCAAAGCTGGCCTGGAGGCTAGAGGGACAGATGTCCCTTTCATTGCCTGCCATTTAGCTTAAAGCCTTGCCTTTCTGCCTTATCAACCAATCATAAGGTATTTATGACTTATCTACTTATTCTGATTATTTCGTAAAGAGAACTGGTGTCTGTCAGCCTTTTAGGAATGTACAGTCCAACATATCATGTGGACAAACACAGAGAAGATAGGCAGTGAACAAACAGAAGACAAATAGGTATATTTGCATTCTGAATAGGTGGAGAATCTTTTCTTCAAATCCTGACCCCTTCCAAACTTTCCTGTTAACTGTCTAGGGTACCACCATCCATCCAGTCACCCAGGCTCAAAATATAGGAGTCATTCTGTATTCCCCACTCTCTCTTTCCTCCCATATCCAATTTGTGGCCAAAACCTGTTGATTTTGCCTTTGAACCTGTCTTGAATACCTCTCCTTTTCTGCTTTGATAATGGCACCACCCTGGTACAGGCCCTCATCTCTTCACACCTGGACTTGTAATGGCCCACTGGTTGGCCTACCTGCTGCAAGTCTCTCCCCACTCTGCCAAGTGATTTTCCTAAAGCTTGGGTCTGACTATATCAATTTCCTACTCAATAAATTTCAGTGCCTCCCTATCAATAGAAAATCCTCTGCTTGGAGTCCAAAGCCTTTTATAACATTCCCCATGCATGCTGTCCTCCTTTCATGTTCCTCCTGACCCCAGGCATTTTCACAGGCTGTTCCCCAGGCCTGGAGTGCTCTGCCTCCTCATCTCCACCTCCTGGCTTCCCTAGCTTCCTTCAAGCCCCTACTAAAGTCCCAACTACTAGAAGAAGTCTTCCCAATCCCTCTTAACACTAGTTCCTTCCCTCTGTTGACTTGTCTCCCATTTATGCTGTATAGAGCTTGTTTGCACATAGTTGTTTTCATGTTGTCTCCCCCACTAGACTTTGAGCTCCTTAACGGCAAGGACTGCCTTTTGCCTTTTCTTTGCATCCTCAGGCATGGTCTGACACACAGTAGGTGCTTAATCCATGTTCATTGACTAGGGAGAGTGGATAGAATTTTATGTTTAAAGTTGGATTATGGACTTTTTGTTTAAAGTTGCTTCTGAGAAGATCAGAAATACTTTCTAAAAGAGGGGGTGGATTTCAGGAGCTATTGAAAGGAAAAAAAAGATGTCAGACTGGCAGTCAAGGCAGAGTATTACAAGTTTAAGCAGTATTGAGAAGGCAAAGGTTTGCCAGTGTTCGGTCCCCTTGGGCTGGGCTGGGCAAAATTGGCATCAAGGTGGGTGCAGATTTGCTGTCTTTCCCTTTTTTATCCCCTTACATCTCTCTTAGAGTTAGAAGAGAATTTTTGCCATTTCCCTCAAAGCCTGACTGGCTGGCCCGGTTCCTCCTCTCCTTTCAGCACGCTCTCCACCCCATGCAGTCCTGCTCGAGGATGATGGCCCATCTCCAGTGCTAGCCTTTGCCTCGTCCCCTCGGCCCAACCACAGCTACGTGTTTAAGCGGGAGCCCCCTGAGGGCTGTGAGAAAGTCCGGGCCTTTGAAGAAGCTCCGTGAGTTGTTCAAAGAGAAGGGGAAGGAGGGAGGGACACTGAGGATGGGAGTGGTGATGAGGGTGGAAGGGGAATCCCACTCAGCCCCATCTTGGCACCTGCTCTCATGTTGAGCCCTCAGTTCATCCAAGTTGCCTTTTGTTTTCTGTGGCCAGTTTTTTTGTTCTTCTTACTGCTTGGATTATAGAAATCTTTGTCATTCCTCTTTGAGTACTTCTTACTCTGTACATGGCTGTTAAGTCAGTAGATACTGAAAGGGAAAGATTCTTGTTTCTCCTAGCCTTCCTAGCCCAGTGAAGATGTCGTATGGGGCACAGAGGCTTGCTCTGCCCAGCCAGAAAAGTGGAGCCTTTCATTCCTGGCAGGGAGGAGTCAAGGCAAGAGTTAGACAGCTTTCCAGGCCCTCCTGGATGCTTCTTCACCTACCTATGCTATTTGAAGTCTCATGACTTCTCAAAGCAGCCAACTTAGTCACAAATAAACAGAGTGGGTTCCAAAGTTGAGTTAGGAATTTCTGGATGATCTGTGCTATAGCACCCCTCTCTCAGCCAGGAGAATTGAAAGATGGGCTTGTCCTGCCTTGCCAGGCTTCTGTATTGTTCCCTTGAGCAAGAGCTGCAGGATTGACTCTTGATTCCCAGAATCCTAGATCTAAAGCTGGAAGAGTTTTCTAGTCTAACCCTGTCATTTTACAGATGAGAAAACCGAGGCCTGGAAAGGTTAACTTGACTTGCCCAAGGTCACAAAGATAGTGAGTGGCAGCAGAGGTGGGGATGGCTCCAAATCCGCTTTTCTGTACAGAAACCTTTTCCACTAAACCATGATGATTCTCCATTGTTCTCTTATGGTCCAGCAGCCAATGGGGAATTAACCCCTGCCAGGGAGAAATGGGGCAGGTAATGAATGCTAGGACTTACCATTTTTTTTTTTTTGTGAGAGACAAGAAGTAGAGGTGCTCAGGGTGGCCACTGTAGTATATAAGGGAAGAGAGCTCTCCAGCATAGGAATTTAGGATTCTGTACTCTCTTTCTCTTTGCTAAAAAGGATTTACTTTCTCCTAAGAAGAGTTTCTAATATTCCTATGTGGCAATAGCTGGAGGAATGTTATAATGGGGGAATGGATACAGTCTGAACAAGGGTTGAAAACAAAAGCCACTGTCCCTAGGACCTAGCTGTCCCCTATTTGTCAGGCGTCTCCTAGAGCTGATAGGATTGAGTGATTGATTATTCCTCCAGCATTGGCTGCCCTTGATGTTTTGGGAGTTATTAGCCCCTGCAGATCTGAAAATTGTTTTTCTCTTGGGTCCTTTTTGGGTTAATTTTTTTTAATCTTATTGATAAATTTTATTTCAATACAGCACAGAAATTCCCAGTTGACTTTCTTTCAGTATATATTCCCTGAAAACAGATCAGTAAAATGACATTAAAGTGTAGAATTGTATATAGCTAGAATTCTATATAGCTGTTACTCTCTACAGAGACCTAAATCTCCCACCAGGATACTGAGTTGTTGATTCTCTTGGTCTTTTCGTTGACTCACAGAATTAGAAGATACCTTGAGGTTATCTGGTTTGACCCTGTGCTTCTAGGCAAGCCTCCATTTCAACCATGGGTCAAGATCTCTCAAAGCAAAGATTCTACACTTTCCTTTGGTTATTTTGTCACTCCTTCCTTAAGGAAGTTCCATATTGTTTCTTTCTCTCCTGTTTAGTTATAGTTTCTAATTCTTTGATTCTTTTCCTCTTGAAAAACCTGACCATATATTCCAGAGAAACACTTGAGCTAGTAATAACTAGCACCTTGGCATTGAGTTCCATGAGTATAACCATCCTCTCCCCCAACTATAATATATGCAGCTGCTCCTTTTTTTCCCCCCATCCTTACCGCACCAGTGGAATTTTCCCAACTCCTTTCCGTTGAGAGGTCCTCTGCCTGGGCTGTCACGTAAGTGGATGCAGGAATGATGGCAGACTTACAGTGGAGTCCCCTCTGCCATAAACTCCCTGTTCCCCTCCCTTGAGCCCACAGAATCTGGGAGCTGTTCTTCTCCTTTACCTCAGAGAATATTTTGGAAACCACAAAGGGCTGTGGACATGTGAGTTTGTATTCATATTAGTAAGAATAATTCTGGAATTGGAATAATAACCAGTTATGGAGGGTGTTAGAACTTCACTCTTCCCTTCTGGATTTTACTTTCTCAAAAAGCCCTCCCAACCCTCTTTGTTGCTTCACATTCAGGATCTCAAAGGATTTAAGTACACGGCCCATGATTATCACAATCATCCCTTGAATTAATATTTTCTGATCTGAGTTCATTTCATCATTCCACCATCCTTAGGAAGCCCAAGACAGTAGAGCCGATTCTCCCTTTATGGGGGAGTAGGGAAGCTACAGTTCAAAAGTTAGGTAACTTGTCCAAGATGACACTTGCCCAGAGCACGGAGGTTGTAAGTAGCCGGTGGGATGGCTCTAGGGAGCTTTTCCACTGTCCTAAGATGCCTCTCCTTTGTTCTCTCTGGGGATTTTGAAGAATATTCAGATGGGACTGTGTATACCTCACCCTTTTCAGATGATCTCTAGAATGAGCAGACCTCCATGTGGTCATTTGTCCATAATGCTGATTTCAGGCTGCCTGAACCTGGGGAGATCACTTTTGGTCCCAGGCCCCCATTTTTCACTGCCTCAGGAAGTTCTTCTTCCTGTCCAACTTGAGTCCCTCCTGATCCTACCCAGAGTCTATTTCCTGTTTTTCAGTCATGCCTCTGGGAAGATGAAAAACAGAAGGACCTAAAGTCTCTGTATCTTTACCAAACATGGACCAGCTCAGAGAGAAGAATGAGCTTCCCTTCTCCCCAGACTCTATATTTGTTGCTGCTTGACTCAGTTTGTTCATGCCTTTCTCTCTCTCTCTCTCTCTCTTTCTCTCTTTCTCTCTCTCTCTCTCTCTCTCTCTCTCTCTCTCTCTCT
>NW_020954579.1:5802225-5840576 GCF_900497805.2 Vombatus ursinus | reverse complement strand
CTCTCTCTCTCTCTCTCTCTCTCTCTCTCTCTCTCTCTCTCTCTCTCGTTCTCTTTCTCTCTCTGCCCTCTAGGTCCCTTAGTCCTGACCTGACCTTCCTGCCTTCCTGCCCTGACAAGAACAAAGTCCACTTCAACCCGACTGGCTCTGCCTTCTGTCCTGTCAGTTTGGTGAAGCCCCTCTTCCCCAGTATGGGCTTCCTCTTCCGAAACTGCCCCACCACCCCAGGGTCCCCCTGTCCATCAACAGCTCCAAGTCCTTTCTTGACCTCTCCCCGAAAGGACCCCGATGCTCCCAAAGCACCCCCACTACCCTTCGAACCCTGGCAGCGCACTCCTCCCTCTGAGGAGTCTGTGCTTTTCCAGAGTTCCCTGGTAGTTTGAGGGTCTTTCCTGGAACCCCTCCCACCTTACCATGCAGACCAGTGCCTTTGTGGCTGGCTTCCCCTGCCCCTGGATGGAGACCAAGGATCCCATCCTCTCTTGGCCTTTGAGCATCTTCCTTTTATCACATCAAAATGCCCTGGTTCCTGTTTCTGTCGGGTACCAGCTCCTGGGAGGGGGAGGAAACCTGCCTTTTCCCTTGGGCTGGGCAGCTCACCACTCTTCAAGTCAGTGTTGTCATTCTTGATTCCCCTTGGGAGAGGAATGGCCATGGAGGCCTTGGCCCCTCCATCCCAAGCATGTGAGTACAGACAACCCCATAGGAGATACTTGTCCCTCTCAGCTGTCAAGGAAGCTGGTCTTGGCTCGGGGAGGGGGAAGAAGGGGCCTTGAAAGGATCCCTTCCCTTTCTCCTTCAGTGAAGAAAAGCCCAGGAGAGAAAACTCACTGCCTGCCCTCCTTGCCCCCCCCCATGTGTATTCCCTCATCCACACCCTTCTCCGTGGAGGAGTTGATCCAAGTAATCCCAAAGCCGGGACCAGCCCAGCTGGGGGCAGAGATGGGAATGGAGAGTGTTCCTGGTGACATTTTTGTCTTGCCTTCATCCCGACTGAAGATTGTCAGGAGCTGTGGTCCAGCCTGCCTACCCCTGGAGGCAGGTGGAAGGCGGGTGGGGGTAGGGAGAGCTGGTGCCTCCCCTTCGAGGCCAGGCACGAGGACTGAATGTACGCTGCTGCCTACTCTCTTGCCTCTCCCAGGTTCAGGTTGGATTTGAAAAATGCCTATTTTTCTTGTATTGATGTAGAAACTCTATTTTCTCCCAAAGACACTATTTTTGCAGCTGTTTGAAGTTTGTATATTTTCTGTACTGCAGAGCTTACACAGAGAAATTGAAGAGGAATGTTAATGTTGGAATTTCCTTGTCCTGTGTTTAAAGGTGGTTTTTTGTTTTTGTTTTTTGCAGATCTTGGTGTTAATAGTCCAAATAAATAAATATTCCCAGCAACCATGGGCCTAGTGGATTCTTCTGAAGGGTTGGGGAATCCTAGGGATAGAGGATCTTTTATCATCCTTCTCATCAAACATCACATTCAAATTCAGGAACTGTGTACAAATTACCAGGCCCAGCAGGTGTAGACCCACAGAAGTCCACCTCTGCTGAAAATTATCTTTTCATTTCCATAACACTGGAGAACATGGCATGAAATGAACTCACCAGTCTCTTACCCCACCCTATAAATAATGGAGGAAGGCACCATTCATTTAAGGCATGAAGGACTAGACAATTTCAACTCTGAGAGAATCTGCTTATTACACTTTAGAGGTTTGCTCATTCATAATTTTTGTCACAAAGATAAGATGCATGTTATGAGTTAATAGAAGGCAGTGTAATTCAGTGGAAGGAGCACACACTCTGGAGGCAGTAGTCTTAGGTTCATTTCCTGTCTCTGATGCTTCACCCCCTGTGGGACCTTGAGCAAGTCAAGCAATTTCCCTGAGCCTCACTTTCCCTATGTGTAAAATGAGACTTAGACTAACTAGGCTCTGAGGTCCCTTTTAGCTTGCTCTTTTCAGCTCACTTCTCTGTTGCCTTCCCTCACTAGAATGTAAGCCCCTTGAGAGTAAGGGACTGTCATCTTGCTTTTTTTGTGTTTATTTCCTAGCACTTAGCACAGTAAACCTGGCACATAGTAAGCACTTAAGAAATGCTTTATGGTCCAACTATGTGCCAAACACTGCCAAGTGCTGAGGGGAGTTAGGGTTTAGATAAGATAGTAGTTTGTATCCTCATGGAATTTAGTCTGGGAGTGCATAGTACTCCCAGATAACTGTAATACACAGTATTACATGCTTTCCGGGGATGCTGAACAAAGTGTTATCTCTGTAAGAAAGAAGGGGGAAAGTTCTGAGAGGATAATCATGGAAAGCTTTCTGAAAGAAGAGGGGCCTTTCAGTTGGGCTTTAAAAGATGGGCATTCAGTAAGTATAGAGAGGGATGACATTCCAGGCATCAAAAAGCAACAAGAGCAGAGGCTGGGAAGCCTAGTGCATAATCAGAGACTGGATCAAGTCCAGTTTGGCTTTGAGCTTAAACAGTACTAGTGTGGACGTATTTTGGGACCCGTAGAATTCTTGCCCAGAGAAAACAAATAGATGAAACCAGTCATATAAAGAGAGGGTGATATATGTGTTATCAGCCACACTGGAGTAGGCTGAGGTCTAGGAAGGCTCCCTAAAGAGGAGGAGACTTCTGGGGCTAGTGGACTGACAAATGATAGGTTGGTGTCTGTTGAAATGTAGACTGTCCAGGAAAACTGGGTATGATTTGAGTGTATTTAAATAGTTTTACAAATAGGAGGTCAAGCTGTGAGATTAAGTAAAAATCTCGACTAGATAAACCAATAGTTCCCTCCTTTCTTGTATTTGTAAAATCAGCCAGAGGAGAAGGCAGATTTTCCCACACTCCTAGGGCTGCTTAATCCTTTCATCTTATCTTTCAAATTCAGTGGGCTAGAGGCTCCTTATTCCAGTAATTTGTATTTCATCTGTGGAAGACTGTTTGCAAGGATGGATGCTAAATTCATTGAGAGTGAACAAGCAAAATAGCAAATGATTACAGAGAGGTCCCTTGGTGGGAGTTGGGGGGAGCAGGAAGAATGGGCTGCCTCCCTTTGCTCTTGAAAAATAAAATGACACCATATTCTAAATCTTCAGTGCAAGTTGGGCCTAAAGTCATGGGTGTGGTGCTGCCCAGTGTTTCCTTCCTTTGGCTGAGATGATGCCAAAGGAGGAGGCGGCTACAAGTGGAGAAACCTTTACTGGGGCTGCAGTGGCTCTCAGCCCAACAGGCTGTCTGAGGTTTAGATCAACTGAAAATGTGTGTGGTTGGGGGGTGGGGTTGCTCTGCAAGAACGGAGAGACCTGAAGGCTGCTGTCTGTGACCCTTCACCTGAATGTCCCCAAATGAAAGCTTATTTAGGGAGGATTCTACAAAGAGGCTAGTGGAAAGGGAGCCAGAAAGCTCACTTGGGCAGTCATGGGGACCAGACAGGCAAGCACTGGGTTTTACAATCCTAGTCTTTTTCATGATCCTGAACCTCTTCTGTTCCTGGAAGGGGCTATGGGAAATAAGTGAGAAAGTGCTTTGAGGTCTGAGTAACAATTACATTTGCAACTGCAGGCCATTTCTCAGTCACCACAGTGCTTTCCTATGCCTTACCACATTTGGTCCTTATAAGAATCCTGTGCAGCAGGAAGGGCAGATTTTATTAATACCCAATTTACAGATGGGGAAACTGAGGACCAGAAGGTGAAAGGTTGTATGGCTAGTTAGTGGAGTCATGTCTTTTTGATTTTTTACTTAATCTCCCTGCTCTTCCCCGCTGATGGACTACTGCTAGGCCAGAGGAGGAGAGGATACCCCCTAGATCTCAACACTTGCCTAAGTCTAGGGAATCCAATGGGGCTGAGGGGTAAGGCTGTGGGCACTAGAGGGCGCCACAGGGTTCCCAAACCCAAACGCTAGCGGAGAAGGTAAGCGCTAGGATCCGGGGGAAGCCTGGAAGAAGGCTATTTTGACCTGCTTTATCTCCCCGATTCTCCGCCCCCTACCTCCGGCAGCCTTTCAATGACCTGGCCAATCGGCGGGCTCCACATCCAGTTACGTCACTTTAGGACGCCTCCGCTCCCCAAGGTCCCTCACCGGGTTCTTGTTGGGGCTGCCCCTAAGAGCGCCTTGTTGAAAAGACTCAGGATTGTGCCTTTTCCCGTGGAGGTCTGGGTGTCCCGGGCCATCGAGAAAGACGTCAAGGCTCGAAGGTGCGACTTCCTCGGTGAAGTATGTCGCGAGACCCCGCAGGCACTTCCTCCTCCGCCTCCCGGATCTGGCAGCTGCGAAGATAGCCGCGGGGCCTTGCGGCGCCGGCAGTCGCAGGCAGCCCCTATGAGGGCCCCGTCGCCGGTGTGCGATGTCCGGCTGGAGCTGCCGCTGCCCGCGCCGCCGCCGCCGTCATCTCTGGGGACTCTGAGTGAGGCTCGTGCCGGCCCGGCCCCGCGCCTCATGGCCGCCAGCGGCGCCCTGGTGCCCGATCGGCTGCGCCTGCCGCTCTGCTTTTTCGGCGTCTTCATCTGCTACTTCTATTACGGGATCCTGCAGGAGAAGATGTGAGCGCCCCCGACCTGGACCCTCCAGAACGCGGGGCTCTCAGGCCCGGTCAGATTCCCCAGAGGCTCTGCTCCCCACCCACCCCCGAGCTGGGGCGGGTTCCCGGGGGGCTTCCCGCCTCCGCCCCTGCTCCACAGACCCGGGCTTCCCGCGACCATTTCATCCCTGGACACTGCCCTCCTCGGGGCTCGAGGCTCGGGGCCACGTGGGTGGCGTGGCTCGTGCCTTGACCCTCCACGCCTTCCATGACAGGAGGGAATGACAGCCGGGCCCCCCAGTGGGGAGGGGGCGGGGGTGGGGTCGGGGAGGGTGCAACGAGTCAGCTGATGGCAGTAACAATAGCGAGCTACCGCTATATAAGCGGTAAGGTTGGCAAAGCGCTTGACAAATGTATCTCATTGATCCCCCACCAGAATCCTGGATGGTATTATTATTATTACTCCCCTTTTACAGATGAGGAAACTGAGGCTGGGAGCCGTTAAGGGAATTGTCCAAGGTCATGCAGCTAGTAAGTGTCTGAGGCTGGATTTGAACTCAGGTCTCCTGAACTCCAGGTTCAGGTGCTTTGAGCACTGTATGGGTGGGTAGGGAAGTAAGTAAAGCATTTACTGGAGACTCACTCCACCTCCCACCTTTGTTTTAAGATTTTATCTTGAGTAAGTGGCAAAAGGGAGACTTGAACTCCGATCTTCATACTCCTGAAGCCAAGACTCTTACCAGCACTGCCCAAGACCAGTGATCATCTTGGGGTAGTTTTCCCAGTTTTCTCTGGAGATGTGGCTTGTTGGAGTGCTAAACCTTGGAGTCAGGAAGGCCCAGGCAAAATTTTATTTCGGGCTTACTAGCTACCTGACCATAAGCAAGACATTTAATTTCTTTAAGTCTTGATTTCCTCATTTGTGAAATGAGAATACTATGATACCAATAGCATCTGCATGGGGGCGGGTTGGATGTAAGGAGCCAATGAGATGTCTGTAAAGTGCATTGCAAACTTTTGAGCGCCATGTTAATATGAGCTGCTCTTACAATCATTCTTATTTCCTCTTTTCCTCCTGTTTCCTTTTCAGCACGAGGGGAAAATATGGAGAGGGTGCCAAACAAGAGAAGTTCACATTTGCCTTAACCTTGGTCTTTATCCAGTGTGTGATCAATGCAGTATTTGCCAAGATCTGTGAGTACTTAATCAGGGAGAGACCACCACTCAGGCCCTGGGTGCTGGGTGATCTCTGCCTGGACCCATAGGGTTTAAAGCCCATGTTGATGCTCTCGAATTCCTATCGTTCTGCTTTAGAACTCACTGATTTGTTTGGGGTTCCTTGGACAAATCCTTTATGTCAGAAGTAAGAAAGGAAGAAAGTAGGCGTCCTGTGTATTTTACACCATTGTTGAAGATGTTAGTTATTTCTTTGCTCTAATTCTTATTTCTTTATCAACTTCAGGAATTTGTTGGCCCAGTTAGTTTAAATGATTTTTCCTCTTAGAGCCACCCCTACTTATCTTCTCTCCCTTCCCTCTCTCACCCTCACCCGTTCTACTACTGTAGAATTAACTGTCCAGTGTAATTGGGACAGAATGTCCTCTGGGAAATAGCCCATGGCTGGGCCCTGAGAGTAGACTTAGAGAAAAGGAAACACATAGTCCCTTAGAAAGTTTCCAGTTTAATGAGAGTAGAAACTGTTCCTGTCCTTGGGGAGCTTCCTGTCTTAATGAAGGAACATTTCTTTCAGAATTTCCATACCTCTCTGCCCTGTGGTCAGTCCTAGCCCTCCCAGGCTTCTCTTGTGTGTTTTTTTGTCTTCTCCCAGTGATCCAGTTTTTTGACACTGCCAGGGTGGATCGGACCAGGAGCTGGCTGTATGCAGCCTGCTCTCTCTCTTACCTGGGTGCCATGGTCTCCAGCAACTCTGCATTACAGTTTGTCAACTATCCAACTCAGGTGAAACTTCAGGGAATGGTACATGGGTTGGAGGGGTAGCCCAGAGCAGATGCTTAGGTTTTTACGACCTAGGAGCTCTTTCCTTAGATTCGTGTCTCTACGATGAAAAAGAATAGTCTTGAAGTGAGGCTACAGGGGTCAGGCTCAGTGAAAGAAGGAGATTTTGATCGGAAGTAACAGTTGAAAAGTGAGCAAAAAACTGAAATGTTAGCAGCATCTGAGTTACACGGTGATAGAATTTAATCAGTTGTACCTTGCGTCCTTTTTTTTAAGGTCCTTGGCAAATCCTGTAAACCTATTCCAGGTAAGGAATGTTGGATTTTCCCATTCTTATTCCCTCTCTGGCTTGCAGCTACATCTCAGGTCTTTTATAATCCCAACTCTCCATCTCCCTCATTTAACTCCACCCTGCCCTGTGACTTCTGCTATCCCACTCATCATTATATTCAGATGTAAGAGGTTCTGCCTTTAGATTATATTAAATATAATTTCTCATATTAAGATTCAAGATATTCTCCCTTCTCTCAGCCCCCAACACACATTTATATTTCTGTTGTTTTGAATAACCATGAGTTGGCATTCTGGGTTCATTCCTCATGGGATCTGAGGGCTGGAGACTGGAGGCTTACTTCTTTCAGATAATTATATTAGAATTACATATTCCTTTTTATATTATATTAGAATTACATATCTGTCAGATGCCAGTAGACAACTTAATATAGTACTTTGCTTTTCCCTTCCCTCCAAGACCCAGTGCTATACCTTTTTATTCAATTCACCTTTGCTCTTTCTCTCCAGCCTGTTATGCCCTTTGCTCTGCTCAGCCATATGACTTAATTAGCCCTTTCTCCACACCAGCCCTAGGACCTTCTCCTCATTCCCCCGGTGCCTTTTCCTCTAGATAACACCTTTCTACAATGAGATCTTCAGCTCCTTCCTGTGTCCCAGGGAGGGAGCTGAATCTCTGGTTCTGTTTCCTCTCGGCAGTTATGCTCCTTGGAGTGACCCTCCTGAAGAAGAAATACCCAGTGGCTAAATACTTCTGTGTGCTCTTGATAGTGGCTGGAGTGGCCCTCTTCATGTACAAGCCCAAAAAAGGGGTTGGAGCTGATGAGCATGTGGTTGGCTATGGAGAGCTACTTCTGGTATGAAGTTACTGGTGGGAGAGTTGTAACGCTCTTTGTTCTGAAACACTCAAGGTCTTTCTCCTAGCAAGGATCTTTACCCTACTGAGGCTATTTGGGAAGGCCTGGGTATTGGGTTGCCTCCCCTTCCCCAGAGGGTGCATGTGAGGTTTATAGCCAAGGACAGTCAGCTTTGTATCAGGAAGCTTCCTGCTAACTCTGGGACCCTATAGCAGGATATAACTATGGTGTAAAATCCCCAAAGTCCAAGGACTGGGGAGAGGAAGAAAAGTACTGTCCCCTTTGGTTCTTTCACACCTGGGTTCTGAGAACCCTGGAAACAGGAAGAAGCCTGTTATGTTCTGAGTCAGGGTTGGCTTTCTCTACTTTAACCCTTACTTATCAGCCTCAGGTGTAGTGTGTAAGTATTAGTGGGGAGGGAAGTTGCCTGTTTCTCTGGAAAGTGCTAAATCACCCATCCCACAGATTACCCCACTGCCCTGGAGGTTGGCTAAGAAAGAAGCATGATTTGCATGACCTAAAGAGCTGAGATGGGGCATCTATTGAAGCAGCCTGGCAAGGTGGACAGGGCCCTGGAGCCAGGAAGAACTGGACTCAGATCCTGCCTCCTGGGCAAGTCACCTAACTGCCCTGGGCCTCAGTTTCCTTATTGTCAAATGAGGGGGTTGGGCTCAGTGACCCCTTGGGTCCCCTCCTGCTCTAAGTCTATGATGCTGTGAACCGTGGCCTCCGCCTTAAGACAGCTGTTCTCAGAGAAGTCCCGAAGGGGAGAGCCGTGCCTTCCCTGGGGCTTGGAGCTTTGCTGACCCTCTCCCCTTACGCTGCTCCCTCCATTTCTCAGCTGCTGTCTCTGACACTGGATGGATTGACAGGTGTCTCCCAGGATCACATGCGAGCTCATTACCAAACAGGCTCTAACCACATGATGCTGAACATAAACCTCTGGTCCACATTGCTCTTGGGAGCTGGTAAGAAGCCAGTTCCGCTGTTCCCACCATTCGCCCCTGGATGGCAGGCTCTCCTGATCTAGGTCAGCCACAGACTCACCTTCCTAATGCCAACCTTGCAGCGTGCCCAGCAGCCAGCCTTGGCCTCGAGATGTCGTATATCAGAGACCCTGAATTACGGAGAAACCCCTTACACTCCCATCACCTTTTCACTGCTTGTTACCTTTATTCAGCACATTGAGTTAGCAGGCATTGATTGGGCACATGCTGTGTGCAAAGCCCTAGGCAAGGTGTCCAGAGAAGACAGAAGGTTGAGAGGAGATTACAGTCTTGAGTGGGGAGACAGCCTGCCTTCAAGAATCATATAGTCTACCAGGGGAAGCAAGAAGCAAATGTGAATTTAACCCAGTTCTTCCATACTGTGTTCTGCTATCTGGTTGCTTGAACGGGATTAACTAGTTAACTGTCAAGGATTGAGATTCTGATTTATCCAGTCAAGAAAAGTTAAGAGACAGAACAGGGAAAGGTGCATGGTGGGACAGGAATAATTCCAAGCCCTAAGTTCTTTGCTCCATATGCTTTTTTTCCCAACCCTAATTCTCCAGAGATCTGAGTGACCCTCAAGGGGTTCAGGCTTTCTGGTACGTGTGTCGGGGAGGATCCCAGCTCCTTCCTTACGTCACCTTGGGTATCTTGTTGCTTCCCCACTCAGGAATCCTGTTCACTGGGGAGTTCTGGGACTTCCTTAGCTTTGCTGAGCGATATCCCAGCGTCCTTTACAACATCCTTCTGTTTGGCCTGACCAGTGCCCTGGGCCAGGTGAGTCTCCAGAATGAAGCTTGTCCAGGGCAGGGATGGTCACATTACCCATAAACTTTTGTGCTGCCTTTTTTTTTTTTTGGAAGGCTTAAGTCTTGGAATCAAATGCCTGTCCTTGGCCTGAACCTATCTCTCTGTGTTTCTCCCTCCAGAGCTTTATCTTCATGACAGTTGTGTACTTTGGTCCTCTGACCTGCTCCATCATCACCACAACCCGCAAGTTCTTCACCATCTTGGCATCTGTGATCCTCTTTGCTAACCCTATCAGCCCCATGCAGTGGGTAGGCACTGTGCTGGTGTTCTTGGGTGAGTTTTCCTGGCTGGGCCCCGGCAGTGGCTTAAGCTTCAAGCCTGGTGGGTGCTATTTTGAAGGCACGTCTTAGTGTGGGGGGAATTTTTTTGTTTTAAGACTATGTCTTCCTCTTTGGAAATGCATTGGCCATTAATGGGTCTGATCCTAATACTGATTGGCATGGAAACTTGAGCCTTTCTGGTTTTTCTAGCCTGGGCTGTTCATGTCTCCTCAAGCGCCCAGGGGCTCACCTTTTCGGGGCTGGACTTAGTGCCAGTTTTGATTTGCGTTAGCCTCCCAGACTGAAGCGATCCACCGGTCTGCTTCCCTAGCAGCAGTGACGACAGATCTGCACCATCCCATCCAGTGGGGAAATACATTTAGTTACTGATTTTCTAACATCTGATTAATTTAACCTAGCCATGGTCTGAGTCAAAGCAGCTTTCAAGTTGATACCAAGTAGCTTTTGACCCTCCTACATTTTGCCAGTATTTTCCATGCTTTTCTGTATTTTAGGATTGTTTTAAGTTGTCACCTGAGCATGGCTTGTGCTCCCAAGGAAGGTTTGATGCCAGTGTTGTGCATTCCACTTTATTTAAAGCCTCTGGTTTCTTTTGAGCCTCGCCTAATTTATTTCACATCCTGAACATGTGTAGACCTATAGGGCTGGTCTTGAGGCCTATCTCCTCTGACTTTTCAAATTCCCTTGGGGAAGCTAAGTTTATTTCTCTCTCTCCCCCCATAGGTCTTGGCCTGGATGCCAAGTTTGGCAAAGGTTCCAAGAAGACATCCCTCTAGGAAGATCCAGGGATTCATACAAGGCCATTTAACTTATTTTCTCAAATCTCAACATCTCCTTGAGAACTGGACTCAACAAGGGGAGAGGGAGGGTTCTAGTTTTTTTTGTTTTGTTTTGTTTTTTAAGAAAGAAATCATAGGTTCTAAAAAAGTGATATTGTTGGATTTTGCTTTTTTTTTTTTTTTAACAGGAATGAGTAATGATTTTTGTTTGTGATAAGATGGAGGGGGGCAGTAACCTAGCCTACCTCAATAAAAAGAAGAGGGAGATTTTGATCATTTTCCTGGGTTTCTTCCTCTGTCTTGGTCTGATTGAATTGCTAGCAGTGTGAAAATGGGGGGGGATTTTGAGAACTCAGCAGCTCCAGCCAGTCCCTTCTCTTTAAGAGAGGGCTTGTCTACTGTCAGACATCTCTGGGGAAGGTCTCAAAATAACCACTTCAGAGAGTTCATTCTCCAATAATTTATCTTTCTGGTGTCCGAGAAGTTCTTAGCTAAAGTAAAAGCAACTGCTATCTCCTCGTGTATTTTTCTCTTGTTGTGATAGGGGTAGAATGTGTCCATAGCTATAGAACTTGCTGTGAATTTGATATTTCTGACACCTCTCTCCCCAGAGAGGAAGACTTTCCAAAATGGAAACCAAGCCTGTGTGAGAAGGGAGTTGGGAAGGTGTATGAATGTACTTTTTCCTGCTTACCTCCTTTGCTCTCTCCTACTTTTAGTCCACCTTCTCCCCCCACCTCCCACCCTGGGATGTGGGGAGGTAGGGAGAGAACAGCAGGATTCATTCTTCCTCTTCCTCGATTCTCCATAGCTGTTAAAGATTCACAGCCCTCTGTCACATAGTCCTCTGCCAAGGTGCCACAGTGCCAGCTTCTGCCTGCTGAAGGGGGCACTTGCAAAAAGCCCTGGCATGTTGCCCCAACTGAAGTTTTGTTGTGAGTGTGTATGTGTGTGTAGCAGAGCCTCCCGCCCAGTGCTGTCTTCAAAGTTGGAGAGTGCAATCCTCCAAAGAGCAAACTTTACACATGAAAGTGCATTTTCACCAGCTGCCTCTCTGACTCCATCTGTTCAGCAGCCCTAGCCCCTTGGCTCTCCAGATGGGAGCCCAGCCTCCTTCCTGAGCGGTGGCTTCACCTCCCCCTAGCCAACCTTTCAAGCCCTGGTTTGGATTTCATTAATCTCCCTCCCTGGGCGGGCAAGGGGTGTTTCTGTAGTTTTGTCCCAAAGGGCTCCTTTCCCTTTAAACTCCACCTCCTTGGAAGAAGAGTTGTAGTGTACATCTGCTCACATCTTGCTCTTTGCCACCTTCCCCCTTTTTCCTTCTTCCTCAGCTCTCTTCATTCAGAAAGCTTGCATCAATTAGCTCTCTTCCTGCTGAGAAAGATCCTTTCCAAACCTAGCTTCTCCAGTGGGTTATCCTAGATGGGTAGGGCATGTTGTTAACAAGGCTCCAGTCTTTAATTTAGTTCCCACCTAGACGAGTTAGCTCATCACCAAGAAAAACTGGCTGCTTAAAAAAATCCCCACTGTTGGTCACTGGGGTACCAGGCCAGAGTGTGGATAGCTCAGCACGATCTCTCCTTGGTACTGGAGGACAGCTCATAGCATGCATCTAATTAAGATGGAATAGGAGTACCAGCTGTATTCTATGAGAGACAAACATGGTGGCTTGGGCTGGTTCATAGTGATGGGAGAAAGATGGTATTTTATGTTCCACAAATGAAAAAGGAAGAAGAAAGAACTGATCTGGATTCTCTCAACCAGACTTCTCTAGGAGTCCAGAGCAGTCCAGCCCTGGACTTGGGAGTCAGGACCTGGGTTCAGATACTAGCTGGGTGACCCTTGGGCGAGTAATTTAACTTTTTTGACTTTCCTGTGTCCTTTTAAAATGAGGGGGTTGGATTTGGTGGTTTCTAAGATCCCTTCTAACTCCAAGTCTGTGATCCAGTTTGGGGACTAAGTTTTGTGAAACACAGGGGCTTGCTCAGTGCAATCACAGAAAACATTTATTGTCTGCTCTTTCTTCAGGAGAGCAGAGTGGCACATGGGTCATTGTAGCAAGGTTCTATCTTGCTACCAGAAAATTGAGCCCTTAATTTGGTCAGAGTCTGTTTATTCTTCATGGAACAGGCCTTAAATGCTAAGCAGTCTGGGTCAGAGATCTTTGCTCAGCCAGCTCCAAGAGGTATCAAGACTTAAGGCCTTAAATTTGCAAATCAAAAACACTTTCACCCTTCTCTAGGCAGGGAGGGAACCCAAGGCACTATAGTTAATCTTTAATCTGATGGTTTGTTGTTGGTAAATTGTGTAGATTCCCCCACCCATCCCCCAGTTTTTCCGATTATGATTATTGAAGTGAGTATGATTACAGCCGTGGACTTAGGGGTGTTGGCAGGGAGACAAAGTCACTAATAGCTATTGATAACCTATGAAGGTGATAATTGAAAGCTGCTCAGTATCCTTTGCTCTAAAGTCCCTTCAGGGTAGGAAGGATTTGACTTGGCTATGTCCCTTTTGCAGGTGAAGGAACTAGAGTCCCAGAAAAATTAAATCATTTTCGCAAGGTCAGTAGAAAAGCAGGGATTAGAATTTAGGACTTCTGACTCCCAGTTCAGCATTCACAGTCAGTGTATTTCTTCCATGATGGTCAGACACCCAGAATGACGTTGTATGCCCTTCACCATCTTTCCTCGTGTTCTGCCTTCCCACTTCCTTTGGACTTGATTAATCAGCTTTTTACATTTTATGAGGTACAACTGGTCACTTGCCTCAAATGCCCTGGCAGAAAAACTGTGCTGGGCCTCTGAAAGATCATCCAGTCCTCCCTACTGGGAGAATACCATCTGTCTCTAGGAGTAATAATCTTTGCATTTTAGAGCTCTCTTCCTTTGAGAGCACTTTGGTATTTAGCATCTTGTTTTATCCTCACAACATCCATAAGAACTGAGAACGTGCATCAGTGGAAGGAATTTCCACACTAGGAAGTACCCACCCTAACTTAACCAAACCACGGCTCTTGACTTTTCCAAGCCCTTTCCTCCCCCAACAAAAAGATGCTGATGAGAACTGAATGATTCTCCCTGTATGATGTGGGGAAATAGAGCAGAAAAGGTAAATAATGTACCAAGGTAACACAGTTAAATCAATTGCAGAGCAGACACTAGAAGCTACTTCTTTAATGAAAGGTAATTTTTTGTGTACAAAGTTAGCAACCTCTTCAGCTCTGAGTAGCCTTTAGTGCTCCTGAGTGATGCTGTTAGCTCTCAGACATGTAGGAGAGAAGGGGGAAAGGGAGATTGAAGAAAGGATGTAAAGGAAAGGCAGTTATGTGGTATGTGGGTGAATGGCTTCTTTAAGGTTAAACCAGCTCAGCACAAGGAGATCCCACTAAGCCAGGAAGCCTTCAAGGATGTCTTGGCTGAGGACCAGCATAGCTAAATTTAGGGATGCTCTGATCACCAGGTTGGTTGCAGATGACGAATTTTGGGACCACAACAACTTTTACAGACCACTTAAACCCTAGAGAACTTGGAATCAACAAGTATTCATTAAAATCTACTATGTGGTTAGATAGTGAAAATGGAAAATGAGACAGCTCCTGCCTTTCCACAGCTTCTATTTTTAGGAGAGCAGGGGCCTGACCTTTGTTTGTCATGGACCCCTCTGGTGGTCTGGTGAAGCCTAAGGACCGTTTCTCAGGATAATGCTTTCAAACACATAAGATACATAGGATTACAAAGGAAACTGATTATGTGTTATTAGATTAGATTGAAATAGTTATTAAATGTTTTAAATACATATTTTTAAATAGTTGTAAATATACACATACACATATGTATGATTTTTTTTTAAGTTTGGACCCCAGGTTAAGATGTACAAGCATGATACGTTATGTTTATATAAATCAATGGCATCATATAAATTAAATACAGAGTGATGGGGAAGAGGGATAGAACAGTAATGTGGATCAGTTCAGAAAGACTCTTTGAAGGAGGCAGAGCCATGAAGGGAAGTAAATGTTCCAAGAGGTGAGGAGGAAGAGCATTCAGAATATAGAGAGAAGGGCACTGCGAAGGCCTGGAGCAGAGAGGATGGAACATACATGTCTGTGATTGTATATGTGCGTGCGTGCACATGTGCAGGTATAGATATGTGTGCATACAGAGGGCTAGCCGTTGCAAAGGTGTGGAGGCAGAGGATGTATGTATGTATGTGCATGCACAGGTATACATATGTGCAACATACACGCACACGTGCAACAAGCAAGCTGGTTTGGCTGAAGCATCAGCCGGGAACGTTGGACTGGAGCCAGGTTACAAAGAGCTTTAAATTCCAAACAGGAGTTTGTATTTGGTCCTATAGTCAAGGGGAGCTGCCGAAGCTTCTTCAGCAGAGTGATACGGTCAGACCTGTGCTTTAGGAATATCAATTTGCCGGCTTTGTGGAGGCTGGATTTGAAAGGGGAGAAATGATGCAGGGAGACCAATTAGGAGGCTAATCAATCAATAGATAAAACGTGTCTGCCCAGCAGTGTGCTAGTCCATGAGCATACAAAGGCAAAACACAAACGTCTCAATGGCCTTTAAGGTCCTTCTAGCTCTAAAATTATAATCCTGTCCTCAAGGAGCTTACACCCTATTGGGGGAAGTATACATATATAAGAGTAAGCAAAGGTAATTCTTGAACTCTTCCTGAGTTCAAATCAGACCTTAGACACTTACTAGCTGTGTGACCCTGGGCAAATCACTTAACCCTGTTTGCCTCAGTTTCCTCATCTGTCAAATGAGCTGGAGAAGGAAATCCAAACCAGTCCAGTATCTTTGTCAAGGAAACCCCAAAAGGGGTCATGAAGAGTTGGACACGACTGAAAAATGACAACATTCTAGGCCTAAGAAAACAATCATGAGGAGTGGAAAGACTGCCCATTTGGGCATGAATAGGTAATAAGCCTGGAAAGGTATTTTGGAACCAGGTTGTGAAAGTCTTTAAATGCCCAACAAAATAGTTGGTATCTGATCCTAGGGAACCAGTGGACTTTTCTTGAGCAGGGGAGTGTCATGATCATACCTTGGCTTTAAGAATATCACTTTGCCATTGGTGTGGAGGATGAATTAATTGGAGGCTAATGTAAGAGGGGACAAGGGTCTAAACAAGGGTGGTGGCCACATGAGTTGAGAAAAATGGGAAGACATGAGAGACTGTGGAGGTAGAATTATTAAGACTTGTCAACTGAATGGATAATCTATGGAGTGAGGAATCAAGATTGAGTCTGAAGAATCCAACCAGGGGGTTAAAAGGATGATGGCTCCCTGCATAGAAAAAGAAAAGTTCAGAAGAGGGATAGGTTTTGTAGGACAAGATAATGAATTCTGATTTGGACATGTTGAGTTTAATATGCCTACAGGGCATATAGCTTGAAATATTCAATTGGCAGTTGATTATATAAGAAAGAAGCTTTGGAAAGAGACTGGGCTGGAGATACAGATCTGGGAGTCATTTTCATAGAGATGACAATTGAACTCATCACAGCTGATGAGGTCGCTCGAAGAGAATGTAGACAACTAAGAGAAAAAGACGAGTACATCATTCACAAAGGATAGGCAGGACATGAAAGATTATCTAGAAAAAGGAGACTGAGAAAGAGTAGTTGGTCACACAGCTAAGAGAACCAAGAGAGGAGAGGTAGCCAGTCATCTAGGTGAAAGGTAATGAGGGCCTGAACTAATGTGATGATAGTGTTAGATGAGAGAAGGAAACAGAATGGTATGTCATATTTAGAGAAGTAAATGCAGTATGTAAATAAAATATACTGCAAGGCGGGAGGGTGATAGGATACTAACATCTGGAGCAATTCAGAAAGACCTTTTGAAAGAGGTAGAGCCTTAAAGGGAGATGAAGAGGAAGAGCATTGCAGGTACAGGGGACGGCCCTTTACCGAGGTGTGGAGGCAGAGGACATGAGATGTTAAGGAGGTGGATTCAACAAGACTTGGCAACAGATCCCATACGGGGAGGTGTGAGTGAGCACAAAGAGTTAAGAACGACTGGGAAATCAGTTTGGTGTAGGGACAAAATACTGGAGTATGGTAGGGAAAGACAAAATGTCACCAGCAATTGTCAGGTACCAATCTCCCGTATCTGAGTAACTAGGGCTCCCAGTAAAAAACTCCAGAAGAGAAAAGAGAAGGTACATTATGATGAAATAGAAAGAAGACTGGATTTGGATTCATAGGTCTTGGGTTCAAATTTAAGCTTTGCTTTGTTCCTGCCTGTGTGACCTTGAGCTAATCACGACCTCTCTGTCTCAGTCTCTTCATCTGTTAAATGAAGGGATTGGACTTGATGTACTCCAAGGTACTTTTAAATTCTGTGTTTATGCTTCTCTCAACACCGGAGTAGCCTAAGTTAATGCCTAGAACTCCCTCTGGTAAATTTTCTATCCACCTCCACAGCCCTCCCCTCCAGAACTCCTGCTGATTGGGCCAGGGGAGGATGGGCTCGGTGCCTTCGCCGAGTGGTGGGATTGTTTGTGACTTCCTGCCCCCTGCCTGGTGCTCTATCTTTGATAGCATCTGGGTAGCTAGAGTTGGCACTGTTGCTGTGTCTCAGGTTGGCACCTGACCAGGCTCTCCCTTTATTTCCTCTTGCTCAAAGCCTTGGAACAGCGATCACACTCAGACTGCAGCTCTCACATTGCATGCCCCTTGTTCGATGCAAACCTGAAGCGCTTTAGGTCTGTAAATGCCTCTACGAGGTTGGTTGCAGGTGATGCAAACGTGGCTCCAAAGACAGAGACCCACAGAGTGTCAGAGGTGAAAGGGAGCCTAGAGACCTTCTCAGCCAACTCACAGGGGTGCTGGAGCCAGAAAGAGCCGCTTGTTAAATGGTTAAATGGGAAAAAATGCTACAAATTAGGGCTCGATGTATTGTTTGTCAATTGTCTAGACTTAAGAAAGTGATGGGGAAATGTAAATAAAGCAGGTGAAACTTAAAAGTGCGTCAGAGACACATACTCCCAGCCCCGATTGTTAAACATTTCCCCCCAAAGGGCTGATTATTAAACAATTAGCAGCACACTAAGCCCCTCTTTTTACAGAGGAGTAAACAGGCCCAGAGAGGGAAGGTGAGTTGCCTGAGGTCATATAGTGAGTTACTGGTGGAGTTAGGACCAGAACCTAGGTATCTGGGGGTCCTTCCCATTGTACCCTCCTGGAGAGTGGTGCAGCCAACTGGCGCCAACTGGCCTTCCTGAGGCAGAACTCCTCTCTCCAGCCCATCCTCCAGTGACCTGCCAGTGCAAACTCATCTGACTGTCTTCTCAACCAACTCCAGAGGCTCTTGAACCTCTTTGGTTTGTATTTATGGCCCTTTACAATGTGGTCCCAACCTCCCTTTCTAGCCTTATCATAGCTTTGTTATTCAGTCATGTGTGACCCTTTGTGACCCCATGGATCATATTGTCCACGAGGTTTTCTAGGCAAAGATACCCGAGTGGTTTACCAAAACAAAAACAAAACAAAACAAACAAAAAAACCCACAACAGTGGTTTACCACTTCCTTCTCCAGTGGCTAAAGGCAAACAGAGGTTAAGTGACTTGCTCAGGGTCACACAGCTAGTAAGTGTCTGAATCTGTATTTGAACTCAGGTCTTCATAACTCTGAATGCAGCATTCCATCCACTGAGCCACCTAGCTGCCTCCTTTATTATAGCTAGGTCCCAATTAATGAGAATAATGAATCCCCTGAAGTGGTCATGTGTTCAAATTTGTACTATTTGAAGTTATGATTATGTCCAATGTGGCCATTGGTTCCACCTCAATATATTGAATATATGAAATATTCAGTGCAAATGTGTAGGTACAGATTACTCCCCTTTATGTTCCTTATAGTCCAAGCAAATTGGCCTTCTTACTGTTACTCATATACACTTAGAGGTGTGGTGGTAAATGTTTAATAATCAGCCCTGGGTGGGGGGATCTATTTAAAAATATGCCCATGACATATTTTTCAGTTGAGTGAGCATTAACATTTTTTCATCATTTTCTTAAGTCTAGACAATCGACAAAACAGTTAATCAAGCTCTGATTTTTATCCTTTGCACATTTCCAAGGTGTAAATACTTGCACTGAAAATTTAACAACTGGCTCCAGCACATCCTTCCTTTTCCCATCTGGGAGCCTTTGAGTTGGCTGTCCTCATGCTTGGAATGTTTTCCCTTCTCTGTATCTTAGAATTCCTAGTTTTCTTCAAGACCCAGCTCATTTTTTAAAATTAAATTTTTTCTTTCAATTATCAAGTATTTATTGTGTTCCCTCTCTCCACTCATAAAAAAGAAAGAAACAAAACCCTTGTAACAAATATACAGAGTCAAGCAAAATGAATTCCCCCAATTGGCTGTGTCCAAACATGTGTATCTCATTCAGGTTGGTTGTACTTCGTTGTTGAAAAGAACCAAAATGACTTCACTCACTATGTTGGGGTCAGGGCCATGTTGTTGACTGTGACTGATCAGACCAATCCAAGTTTGGAAGGCTCTTCCACTGGTGGGGCACAAATAGACCATGTGCACGTTTGGAGTGGAGACAGCTCTAAATTTGTACATCTCATGTTTCCTTCATCATCATCATCATCATCATCATCATCATCATCATCGCTAGCATTTATATAGCACCTACTACATGCCAGGCGCTCTAAGTGCTTTACAAATATTTCATTTGATCTTCACAATAGCCCTGAGAGGTGGGTACTATTCTTACCCTCATTGTATAGCTGAGGAAAATGAAGCAAACAGAGGTAGTGTCAGGTCTTCCTGACTTCAGACTTAGTGCTCTATCTACCACAACACATAGCTGTCTCATTCTGCTTATTTGGTGAATTACTTCTTTTGTCTGGAAGTAGGTGGCACTCTTCGGCATCAGTCCTCTAAAATCATGGTTGACCCATCACATTGACTAGAGTTCTTAAGGGATTCAAGTACCACCTCCTATTTGAGGCCTTCCCTGATCTCCCAAGCTGTAGGTACCCTTTCACCTCAAATCACTCTGCATCCAGTTTGTATACACCTGGACAAGATGTATACAAAAAAGCCCAACTCAGGGACTTTTGGAACACCCTGTATATACGTTGTCTTCCCAATAGAATGTAAATTCTTTGAAGGTAGGGACTTTTTCATTTTTTTGTATTCATGGTATCTAATGCAATTGATAACAGCCAGCTAGATGGTATAGTAGATAGAGTGCTGGGCCTGGAGTCAGGAAGACTCATCTTCCTGAGTTCAAATCTGACCTCAGACACTTACTAGCTGTGTGACCCTGGGTAAGTCACTTAACCCTGTTTACCTCAGTTTCTTCATCTGTAGAATGAGCTGGAGAAGGAAATGGTAAACCACTCGAGTATATTTGCCAAGAAAACCCCAAATGGGGTCACAAAGAGTGAGACATGACTGATGTCCAACAATAAAGGATTGTTGGTGGATTGATTGACAGATAAATGGCAATCATCTTAAAGGGTCCTGTGATAAGGGGAAAGAGGGAAGACATCTGCTTAATTCCACTCAGAGTTTGAATGAAATAAGTCAGAGTTCTGTGATAATACATGTAGACTTTAGGGAAGGACCGCATTCCATAGGGGAAAGAGGGTTGAACTTGGAGTCAGGACAATGAATGTGAATTTCACCTCAGATACTCATTATCTGTACAGCCATGGGCAGGTCACATAACCTCCCTGAGCCTCAGTTTCTTAATCTGTAAAAAAGGAACAATAATACTTGCATGAGTTATGGTGAGGAAAACATTCTTCAAGTATATTGTGATTTCTTCCTTTTCTATACATCCCTTAAAAAGCATTTGTTAAGTACTTGCTATATACCAGCAAAGTGGCACAGTGGATAGAGTGCCTGGCCTGGAGTCAGGAAGACTCACCTTCCTGAGTTCAAATCAGCTTCAGACACTTAGTAGCTGTGTGACTCTGGGCAAGTCACTTAACCCTATTTGCCTCAGTTTCCTCATTTGTCAAATGAGCTGGAGAAGGCAATGGCAAACCACTCCAGTATCTTTGCCAAGAAAACCCCAAATGGAGTCATGAAGAGTTGGACACAACTGAAAAATGACTGAACACACACAAGTACCAGGCACTCTGCTAGGTGCTGAAGATATACAGCTGAAAATGAAAACCCTCAAGTAGCTTACATTCTACTGGAGGAAACATACATATAAAATAACACAGAAAAATACATATAAAATAACAAGTTAATAGTGGAGGGGAGAGCCTTAACTACTGGGAAGAATAAAGAAAGATGGTAGGTTTGAGAGATAAATGAATGAATAAAGCATTTATTAAGCATTTACTATGTGTCAGGCACTGTGCTAAGTGCTGGGGATACAAATAGAAAAACAGGACAGTCCCTGCTCTCCCATTCTATTTTTTTTTAGGCAGTTAGGGTTAAGTGACTTGCCCAGGGTCAGACAGCTAGTAAGTGTCAAGTGTTTGTTCTGAGGCCAGATTTGAACTCAGGTCCTCCTGACATCAGGGCTGGTGCTCTATCCTCTGTGCCACTTAGCTGCCCCCTGCTCTCCCATTCTAATGGGGGAGACAACAAGGTGGCCCTTGAGCATTTTAAGTAAAGAATATTCTTTGTTCAGATGCAAAGATCTTTGGTGTACAGATCTCCAACTAGAAAGGGCTTCATAGCCCACCAGCTTTATTCTGAGATATTCCTGACACATAGTAGGCACTTAATAAGTGCTTGTTGAATTAAACTGAAATAGGATTTGAGCCCAGGTGTTCTTGACTCCAAATCCAACACGAGAAACTGGGGAGCCCTATGAGGAGAGGGAGGGGAAGGCAGAGACAAAGAAGAATGAGAAACTAGGCAAGGGAAGAATATACCTAAGGAGAAGACAGGATGAAGATAAATGAAAGAATGAAAGAGTAGAAGACAAGAGGAAAAAGTGGGAAGAAGGGATAGGTCCAAAGATGAAGGCAGAGAGAATAAAGAAGACAGCCTGAAAAGCCAACAGAAGAAAGTATGAGAACAGTGAATAGAGAGTAAAAGAATGCTGTCGTCTCTAATTACCCTTATGTCAGTCAGAAGGCCCAGAGAGGCTAAGGAACTTGTCCAGGTCCTCTGACGTCAGATCTAGTGACCACCCACTGCAGGATGCTGTCTAGAAGGAAGGACAACTTGATTGCCGAATGGCTGGGGAGAAGAAGGATGATGAGGTGGCTAGTCTCTGAAGCAATGTGTCCCATGGGTTTCCTAGGACCAGGCACCGTGGACAGCAATCTAGTTAAAGGCTAGGAGTGCTTAAGCCCGGCATCCCACCCCCAATCAAGCTGGGGAGCTCAAGAGGACCATTGCATAGTTTTTACCACTCTGCCTCAGTGGCACCACCACTTGCAACAAAAGCTAGGTTGTGGAATAAATGACCTAGGACCACTGTGAGGATCATAGGATTGATAGATTTGGAGCTGGAAGGGGCCATTTAATCTCATGTTTTATAGATGAAGTCTACCCAAGATCATTCAGGCAGGGCTGAGATTTGAACCAAGGTCTTTTGACTTTAAATGCTCTGCCTCTGAGATACTTGATGGCTCCCACACTCTCCTGACAACAATTCTTCCATGTAGGGAAAAAAAGGGGCCCTGGTTTTCCTAATGGCCCAGGGGACAAAATGAATTAAGCAGAACTCTACATCCCTTTCAATTTTGTTCTGGGTATGGAGGTGCAAACCTAGTCTCTATCAGCAGGGGGCATTGTTTCCTTAAAAGTGCACCTGATTCCCAGTCTTCCAAAAAGCTTTGGGTCAATCAATTCAAGAATGGGATTTCTTTCTGCTCCTTCCCATCCCTACCCCTGTGGGTCCTTCTGTCCTTGACTGCCACCACAAATCAAACAGTGGAATGCCTTACTCCTTGGGCCCCTTATGCTCTTTGCAAAGGAAGGTTGGAGCATGGGGGTTTGGATCCCAGAGGGCTTCCGGAAACCAGCCATTCTTCTGATGGCTAGTGCATGAATTGTGCTTGAAGTGAATATATGTGTGTGTACACACATGATCCCTCAATTGTGTGGGTGTGACAGTTGGAAGAGTGTATGTATCTAAAAATCATCACCAGCCCCTATTTTGGTGGGCTCCTTTGTCACCCTTCTTGTGCTTGGAAGATGGTGTGGAAGGCGGAAAAGGAGGAGAATGTAGATAAATCTTACTGCCTGATGTCCTCACTGGGGCTGCTCTAATTTGTAGCCGGAGTGGGGAAATAATCCACATGGGCTCTCAGCACCAGTGGAAACATCTTCTAGTAAAGCTGCATGCTGTCTCCTTCCATCTCTTTCATTTCACTCTCCAAGCTCCCATCTCCCATCTCTGATCTGCTGGCAGCTTCTGCTATGCAAGGAGCAGCAGTTCCACGGGCCAAAGGAAAGATATCTCAGGCTTGGTCCAAAGGACTTATCCCAAATCAAACCTCACACATCCTTGAAGTGGAAACCTGAGAGAATTCAGATTTCCTGTTGTTTTTTTGTTCTGTTTTTATCATTGTGGTGAGGAAAGTTAGCCCTAGAGCATGTCAGAGTCAGAAATGAATAAGAGACATTTTCCTTCCCACTGCAGTACATGAGATAAAATCAACAATTCTGCCTATTGTGTACCAAGAAGTTGTTGCCACCAAACCATCAGCAGAAAGGTTGGTTTCCGTTTTTTAGCATTGTCCCCACCCACCCCCGGACCTCCAGCAGGGAGACAGTCAATAATCTCTCCCAGTGCCCCCTTGAGATGGATGGCAAGGCTAGGGGTCTAATGGAAGAGGGAATAAAAGTCTTTCTTTTGTGTCAAACAAACCAATAATAACTTGCATTTGTACTCAGCAGCATCCTCTCCTTTGAAGTTCACTCCATTAACATTTTTCACCCTGTGCATCTCCTTGCTAGGTGGCTGTTATCTATTATTCCCAAGGTCATTCTCCCTCCCTTCTTGAGGAGTTCAGCACCTGGCTCACTGTCTTCCTTTCTTTACTACCTCCTACCTTATACTGGGGACTTCAACATTCATGTTGACACTCCCTCAAACACCCCAATTTCCCAGTCATTTAATCACCTGGAATCCCATGACCTACTCTTCACTCCTGCTCACTCCTCACTTCTACCTCAGTTAGGTGCGGGGATGGTCAAACCCAGGAACTCACCATTACTCATATATTCCATTTCCATGATCAAGAACTGATGTTCCTAGATCTGACCATCACTTCCACCATTCCAGCCCTCCCTAGCCTTTACTCCCATACAGATCTTTGATCCTTTCAACTCCTCAGTACTTTGCCATTACTCCTTTGTTTATTTGGCTTTCCTCCCAATCTCTACCCTAAAGTTAATCAATTCAATTCCACACAGTCCTTTACCCTTGAATCCCTCTCATCTCTTGTGTGACGGAGGTAATCAGCTGAGTCTCCCTCACTCTCTCCTCCCATCTGAGCTACACGTAGGGCTCAGTACAGGAGGATTTGCATGACATCATTTAAGATGACACAGCAGTCCCTTGGTCCCCTGATGGTGGCAAGGCATACCTAAGTCAAAGAGGATTGGTGGCTGAGCCAGGAAGAAATGCCTGTTTGGTGGATTTGATAGAGAGAGATAACTTCTGCTCTCTCTCCCTCTTCCTCTTTCCCCAATTTTTGGTATGGACTTTTCTATCTCTGGATCTTCCCATGAGGTGAGGAGAGGAACACCTCCTCCCACCTGCCCCTACAGTGAGAACATGTGTTGCCTAGGTGACCTGAGCCTAGGCCTTAGGCCCATGGCTACTTTTTCTGCTGTATGTTTCCTTTCCTGGTTGTTCACTCATTTTAGTTGTGTCCAACTCTTTGTGACCCCATTTTGGGGTTTTCTTGGCAGAGATACTGGAGTGGTTTGCCATTTTCTTCTCCAGCTCATTTTACAGATGAGGAAACTAAGGCAAAAGGAGTTAAATGACTTGTCCAGGGTCACACAGCTAGCAAGTGTCTGAGGCCAAGTTATCCTACTGGAGATATTTCCAGATAACTTCATGAGTGAGAGGGGTGGGAGTCTCTGAGCTCCTGAATTCCTCAGTTGGTGTTGCTTACCCTGAGAGAGGTGCTTCTTACAGCTACTACAATGCTTTTTGGAGGAAATGCCCACAGATGAGATGGGAAGATGAAGTCTTGGCCTGCTAGAAGACTTAGACCTTCTGAGGACTGTTTAGACAGGGCAGAGCCAAGGTGAAGGTGAAATGGCTATTCAACAGTCCCACTAAATGACCCACTTTTTAATGTTTCAAGTGTCAACCTCCAAAGAGAATTTAATAGGCATTTTAGGTATCATGTTTTCAGTCTTTGTCAATGTGCACTTATGCGTCTTCTGTATTTTAAGTATTTCTTTGGTGTGGAGAAAACAAATAGCTACCCTATATCTGATCTACTCTGGTACAGTAAATGCCTTTGTACTCCCTTTTGAAGAGCCCCTAAAAGGAGCCATACTTAGGCTTTAAGTGAATCTTCCTGAGGTTCCTAGGATGAGTGTTTGAAAAGCTGAACAATTCAAGAAAAAAGCCTGTTCTCTCTCCTTAGAGGTCAGGCTCCCCAAGGACTGAACCCAGGTAAGCCCAGAGCTGGGGTCCCCTTAGTGGGAGAGGATATCCTAAGCCCCTTGGGCCTGGGAGTGATTCTGTCATTACACTTGGAACTGAATCCAAGATATGAGGGACTGACTCCAATTGACCTTGATTAATCCATTTTTGGGAGTACCACAAGTATTTAGGGTTTATCTGGGTTTGTTTGCTTTTATTTGAGCTAAGATACTTATCCTATCATTAGGTGACTTTAGATATCTCTGGTGTACTCTATGTTGCAGGGATGTTATTGTTCAATTGTTTTTCAGTCATGTCTGACTTTTTGTGACCCCATTTAGGATTTTCTTGACAAAGGTAATGTAGTGGTTTGCCATCTCCTTCTCCAGCTCATTTGACAGATGAGGAAACTGAGGCAAACCGGGTTAAGTGACTTGTCCAGGGTCACACATCTGGTAAGTGTCTGAGGCCAGATTTAAACTCATAAAGATGGATCTTCAGATCATTTTACACAGTAACAGCAATGTTGTAATGATAATCAACTGAAAAACTTGATGACTCTGATCAATACAATGGTCCAAGACAATTCCAAAAGACTCATGATGAAAAATGCTACCCATCTCTAAAGAGAGAACTGATGAACTCTGGGGTGCAAATTGAAGCATAATTTTCTCACTTTATTTTTCTTGTTTTTTTTGTGAAATAGCAAATATGGAAATATGTTTTGCATGATTTCACATGTTAAAAAAAGAAAATTGAAAGACAAAAACAATATATTATGGAGACATACGGCAACTTGTGAAACAGTTCTGGAGCAATGTAAAAAAAGGAAAAAAAAACCAAAAGCAAACAAAAAACCAAAGGTGAGTCTTCCTGACTCCAGGGCTGGTGCTCTATCCACTGCACCACCTAGCCACCCTCATTGCAGGGATACCTAGAGAAATTTTCTCCAGACAATTATTTGGATTGCCCTATTCCTTGGCAGGAAAAACCAAGAAGGGAATGTATGAGCTTCCCTATGTGCTATGTGGACCTGTGAAGGAATTTTCACTCTGAACAGTTAGATTTCTTACTGAAAAGTAAGCAAGTTGTCTCTAATCCCTGCTGGAAGAATTCTGAGTATTTTTAGAGCTTATTCAGTGCTAGAGTTTTCCTCTGAGAGGGAGAACTCATTTTGTGTTTTGTTGGTTTTTTCATTTTTCCCCCTAGTTGCTTAGGTTGGGACAAGCCCTTGATAGCAAGTAACCTATGAAAACTTTGAAAAATATTGTTTGTTTGTTAAATTTACTTAATTTTGTATGTGAGGGTTTATGGGTGGGCCTGGGCCCTCACCAAAGACTTAATTGTGCTGAATGGGCTGCTTGGGCCTCTACTTAACGTTGAAGAGGCCATTAAGAACTGTGCCACCTGGATCTTGAGACCCTTAGTGTGAAGCCCTGGGAGAAGGTACTGGGAAGGACAATGCTTGAACCCCTGAAGGCCCCCTGAATGCTTTCCAGAATTGGGGATATGGACAAATGTGACAAATAGATCCCAATCGATTGGCAGATAACAGCAAATATTTAACTGGGGAAAGAATGTAAAGGGCCCATCAGCTAAGGCCCCTGGTCTATGGCATCCTAGACCACCTTCAGTGGACAAAGACTTCAGAGTTCAGTGCTAAAGGACCTGGAGCTTTGGGATGATGCAACCTTTCCCAAATCCTATGACAACACCTAGCAGGGTAGTGGACAGGGAGGATGGGTCGTGTCAAAGTGAATTGGCCACTGAGCCAAAAAGGATCATCTACTCAACAGATGTAAGAGATGACTTCCACTCCTGCTAACACTTCTTCTCTCTGGAATTTTATTTTATTATTTTTGGCTAGGCAATGAGGTTAAGTGACTTGCCCAGGGTCACACAACTAGTAAGTGTTATGGCCAGATTTGAACTCAGGTCCTCCTGAATCCAGGACTGGTGCTCTATCTACTGCACCATCTAGCTGCCCTTCTCTCTGGAATTTAAGGCTTGGAACTTTCTATCTGGGATTCTCCATGGGGAAGGGAAGGGAGGGTGGCTTTCTTGTACCACCCCACTGCTCCCTAGCACATGGCAATGAGAGAGAGACAGAGACAGAGACAGAGAGACAGAGAAAGAGAGAGAATTAAAGAAAGTTATAACCAGTGTCTCTAGTAAGGGCCTCATTTCTAAAATATATAGAGAGTCAAGTCAAATTTATAAGAATACAAGTCATTCTCCAATTGATAAATGATCAAAGGATATGAACAGGCAGTTCTCAGATGAAGAAATTAAAGCCATCTATAGTCATATGAAAAAATGCTCTAAATCACTATTGATTAGAGAAATGCAAATCAAAACAACTCTGAGGTACCACATCATACCGATCAGATTGACCAACATGACAAAATAGGAAAATGATAAATGTTGGAGAAGATGTGAGAAAACTGGAACACTAATACATTGTTGGTGGAATTGTGAAATGATCCAACCATTTTGGAGAGCAATTTGGAACCATGCCCAAAGGGCTATAAAAATGTGCATACCCTCTGACCCAGCAATAGCACTTCTAGGGCTATATCCCAAAGAGATCACACATGGCGCAAGGACCCACACGTACAAAAATATTTATAGCAGCTCTTTTTCTGGTGGCAAAGAGTTGGAAATTGAGGGAATGCCCACCAATTGTGGAATGGCTAAACAAGTTGTGGTATATGAATGTAATGTAATACTACTGTGGTATAAGAAATGATGAGCAGGCAGACTTCAGAAAAACCTGGAAAGACTTGTATGAACTGATGCTGAGTGAAGTGAGCAGAACCAGGAGAATATTGTACACAGTAACAGCCAAGTTGTGCAATGACTAACGTTGATAGACTTAGCCCTTCTCAGCAATGCAAGGATCTAAGACATCTCCAAAGGTCTCTTGATGGAAAATGCTATCCACATCCAGAGAAAGAACTATGGAGTTTCAATGCAGATCAAAACATACTTTTTGCTCTTTTTTTCTTCTGTTTTGTTTTTTTTCTTGTGGTTCCTCCTATTGGTTCTAATTCTTCCTTACAACATCATGAATGTGAAAATATGTTTAATAGGAATGGATATGTATAGCCTATATCAGATTGTGTGCCATAGGGGCAGCTAGGTGGCGCAGTGGATAGAGCACTGGTCCTGAGGTCTGGAGGACCTGAGTTCAAATATGACCTCAGATCAAACATTTGACACTTACTAGCTGGGTGACCCTGGGCAAGTCACTTAACCCCAATTTCCTTTTAAAAAAAAAAAGTGAGAACAGATTGTGTGCCCTCTAGGGGAGGGGGGGAGAGAAAAATTTAAAACTCAAAAGCCTATGGAAGTGATTGTTGATAAATCAAAATAAATTAATAAAAAAATTAAAAATAAATAAATAGGTGGATATTTCCATTTTGTGGTATGACCTCATGAATTCCTGTGGTTGGGAACACCTGGATCTCTCAGTTGGCATTGGATGAACTATGGGAAATGCTCCCTATGGCTATTCTAGTACTTCTCAGAGGAGAAGATAACCAACAACAGAAGGAGGAGCCAAAGCTCTGGCCTGCCAGAAGACATCAACCTTGAGAGTTGTTTGGAGAGAGCACAGAGTGAATGAAGGTGACATGACTATTCAACAGTCCCACTAAATGTCTCATGTTTTAATATATCAAGAATCAGCTTCTCAAGAGAGCCTAATAGGAGTTTTAGGTTACTGTATCATGCTTAAATCTTTGTCAATGTGCTCTTTTAAATATTCTGTGTTTTTAGCATTTCTTTTTGTGTGTGGAGAAAATAATCAGCTGTCCTATACCTGATATACATTGTAGATTGAGTGTAGTTCTACTCTCTCTTAGGGATACCCTAGACATGAGCCAGGCCTAAGCTGACTTCCCCTGGGGTGGGGCTCTGAGGCTCTGAAAGATCCAAGCTCCCCCAAGACTGAACCCAGTGTGCCTTAATCCACGGCCTGGGGGCCCTGAGAGGGAGAAGACATCCCTAGTCCCCTCACACAGAAGTGGGATCTATAGTTACAACCCCTGCCGTTACTCTCACATTCACCCTCTCCATGTCCACTCAGAAGCTACTGAATGGAGCTGGAGGAAGTCATACAACCATGTCAATTTATTATATTACAAATTGATATTATCTAACCTCAACTGGTCCTTCACCGAGTTAAGACAGTACTGTTTTTTCCTCCCTAATTGATTCTCTATCTCACTCCTCACGGAATCTATTCCAAAACTTTTCTTCTTTCCTCAAGCCTCCCATATCTTTCCTTGCCCTCTTAATAAAAACTTCATTTCTTACTTTACTCAGAAGCAGCTGGGTAATGCAGTAGATAGACAGCTGGGCCTAGTATCAGGAAGATCTGAGTTCAAATCCAGCCTCAGACACTTAATAGCTATGTGACCACAAGGTCAAAAGCTAGTTAGTGTCTAAGGCCAGATTTGAACTCAGGTTAGGTCACTTAATTTCTGTCTGCCTCACTTTCCTCAACTATAAAATTCAGATAATAATAGAACCTATCTCCTAGGGTTATAAATATGACCTCAGACACTAGCTATGTGACCTTGGGCAAGTCACTTAAATCCTGTTTGCTTCATTTTCTTTATCTGTAAAATGGAGATAATAATAGCACCTACATCCCAGGATTGTTGTGAGGATCAATTGAAATAATATTTGTAAAGTGTTTAACACAGTGCCTGGTACATATCAGGTATTATAAAATGCTAATTATTAATATAATTATGATTTGGAGAATGAAATGATGTATTTGTACCTGGCATGGGGTAGGTGCTTAATAAATGCTTATTTCCCTTCTTTCCTTCCTTATTTTTACTAAGAAAATTGCTAATAGAATCCATTCTCCTTGAGTTCCCACTTGTCTCCTCTTCATCTCAAAACCCTTTGACATTATCCCCTACTCTCGCCTCCTTTCTTCCAATCTCCAATAAGGAAGTGGCCTTTTTCTTGTCAAGGTCAGTCCCTTGAAACTATCCTCTCCCTTCTCTGTCAGATTGTCCCTTCTATTACTCCCTGACCCTCCCACTATCTTTAGTCTCTCCACATCTACTAGTTTCTTCCCTACTGCCTTCAAACACACCCATTTTCTTTCACTGAGCTGAAAAGTTGTGATTTGGAAAGTTCTAGAACAGAGGTTCTCAAACTTATTTGGCCTGCCCTTTTTAAAAAATTACTCAGTGCCCCCCTGGAAATAGTACTTTCTTTAACCCTTTAGTGGTTTTTAAAAAATCTGCATCATTTCAAAAAATATATATTTTTTTTAAATGACACATATTAAAATTTAATAATTTATTGTAAATTTGTGGATTTTTTCATGCATTGAAATTTTAATGATGCAATATTGCATCATGCAACTGTATAGGATGGTATTATAAACAAGTCATTACATGCACATATTCCTGCCAATGTATGCTGGACTTTCTGACAATGTGTGACATGCTTGTCTGCCAACACTTGATTGTTAAGACCTGTTGGCAAACTTGACCATTGATTGGTTACAACTTGCATTTTATGTGTGTATTTGGAAAATAATGTAATCACTATGACTTCAACTCTGTTACACAACAGATGAAACATGTACGTACACTTTCTCAAAGTTTTCCTATCTTCTTTCTTTATGCTTCCACTACCCCCTTATTTTTATTCAACATCCCCCAGTTGCACCTGAGGCTACTACAACCACCACCCCCTCATTGTTCCAGCACCCCCCAGGAGCCGGTATTGCTCACTTTGAAAACCTGTGGAAGCAGCAGAAGAATTGTCTCTTGGCATGGCAGTGCAATGGTGTTCACTGGAACCCCAGTGGTTAAAGACAGAAGAAGTGTCTGCTTAGGAACAAGGCTACCAGAAAGAAGACAAGCCAGATTGGCCTTTTGCCAACTGGGTTGTACAGGGACCAAGGCAAGCCAAGGTGAAAAGTGTATCAGCCAATGAGCAGCCCTTAAAACTGTTTTATTTTAATGAAACTTAACTGTCAGCTTCCCAGAAGATTGTAATTGTAGTTGTAAGTTACTGAATCCTGTTTAAATTTTTCTGTTAATATCCACTACAATTCTTCTATCTTTACCACAACAAGAATAAGTATCCTAACATCTGATTCATATTGCCAATTGGATTTCCCTTTAGGGAAACCCAGACATGAACCATTACTATAATTAACATCTCCCCTGTAGTCGGGGTTTATTAATGAACCAAGAAGTACAGGGAACCTACTGCCCCTAATTAAAGGGCAGGTTTCCCCTGACTGAACTCAAGGCAAACCACAATATTTGGACACAGGACATACAGTAGTGCAGGGCATCAGCTCTCATGAGCTCCATATGAGTAGTGCCTCTACATTTGACTTAAAAAAAAAACAACTCTTCTCTAGATCTCACCATCCCTTTGGGGTATTGTCCTCTACTTCTCTTTTTCTTAGCCAGACTTTTCAAAACAGATGTGCATGTTCCTTGTCTCTATTCTCATTCACTCCTTAATCCTTCACAATATGGTTTTGGATCTCATCAATACATTGAAATCGTTCTGTCAAAAGCTACCAAAACTCTCTTGACTGCCAAATACGATGGGCTTCTCTTAGTCCTCTTCATCTTCTTGACCTCACTGTATCACTTGCCACTGTTGACCATCCTCTCCTCCCAGATATTCTCTCCCTTCTGGATTTTAATGACATGCCATCCATCCTGCATGGATGATGGTCCTTCTCACTTTCCTTCTCTGGTTTATTGTCTATAGCACATCCCTTAACCATGACTCTGTCTCAAGGCTCTGTCCTGGGCTTTCTTCTCTTCTCTCTCTACAATCTTTCTTCCTGATCCCATCAGTTACTGTGGATTTAATTATCATCTCTATGCAGATGACTCCCAGATATTCAGCTCTGGTCTCTCTCTTGAGCTTTGGTTCCACACTTCTTGTTGCTTTTCAGTCATATCCTATTCTTTGTGACGCCATTTGGGGTTTTCTTGGCAAAGATACTGGAGTTCTTTGCCATTTCCTTCTCCAATTCATTTTACAGATGAGGAAACTGAGGCAAACAAGATTAAGTGACTTGCCCAGGGTCACACAGCTAGTGGTTTGCCATTTCCTTCTCCAGCTCATTTTACAGGTGAGGAAACTGAAACAAATAGGGTTAAGTGACTTGTCCAGGGTCATACAACTAGTAAGTAGCTAAGGCCAGATTTCAACTAAGGAAGATGAGTCTTCTCAAATCCAGGCCTGGCGCTCTATCCACTCACTGTACCACCTAGCTGTCCCACATTACCAACTACCTGCTGATATTTCAAACCACATGTCCCAAAGATACTTTGTCCAGTATGTCCAATATGTCCAAAACATAACTTGTTATCTTTCCCCTAAGCTTCCCCTTCTTCCTAACTTCCTGATTTCTGTTGAAGGCAGTGTCATTATTCTAGTTTCCCCAGTACGCAGTCTCAGCTTTACCCTTCCTCTTTACTCTCCCTTACCTCTCATATCCAATCATTTTTACCTCCACCACGTCTCTCAAAGCTGCTTCCTTCTCTTTATTCTCATAGCTGTCATCCTAATTTGGGCCCACATCAACTTTCAACTGGACTATTTCAATGGCTTTTCTCATTTCTCTCCTGACTCAAGTTTCTAAACTATCCATCCTCACAACTACCAGAGTGATTTTCCTTAGGTGAGACCTGACCGGGTCTCTCCCCTATTCAATCAACTCTAATGCCTCCCTATTGCCAGTAGTATAAAATAAAAACTCTTCTAAAAGGCCTTTTAAAACCTTTTGTAACCTAGCCTCAGCTTATATTTCCAACTTCATTATCCATGACTCCCCTTTCTGAACTCTATAATCAATACAAACTGGCCTCTTCTCTCTGATCCTCAAAGGCAACACTCCAGGTCCCGTGTCCTTGACTTTCCAAGCCACACTGCTTGGAAGCCACTCTTTCTTTCTTCTCCTCTACCTCATAGAATTCCTGGCTTCCTTCAAGACAAGACAGAATCTCCACCTTCTATAGGAATCCTCTCCTGAGGCCCCCTCCTACTAATGCTGTCATGCCCACAGTCCCTTCAGTTTAATTACCTGAGATTTATTTCCTATTTATTCTATGTATACTTACACATGCACAGGTTGTTTCTGACACAGAAAATAAACTCTTTGAGAGTGGGGGTTATTTCATTTTGATTTTTTTGTAGCCCCAGCACAGCCTGGAGTTCAGGCCTTAGTAAATATTTGTTGCTGATTTATATTTGTTTATAATTGTAAATATTTGTTGCTTGATTTATATAGTAGTTCAAGCACTGACTTCCCTGTAATATAGGGAGTGCAAGTATTTTGTTTATTCTGAGCCTGTGATTTCTTTTTCAATAATGTAAATGTTTATTGATAATTTTTGGTTTAAAGTCACCTTCACTTCCCAGTATAGCCCTCCATGCTCCTTCTCCTAGAAAGCAATTGCTTATAACAAAGAATAAAAAAGAAGAGGGGAAAAATATTTCTGGAAAACTAAGCATAACATTGACCGAGTCCTGCATTGTATGTGATGTGGCACAGTGGATAGAGTGCTGGGCCCAGAATCAGGAAAACTTGAGTTCAAATCTGGTCTCATATACTTATTAGCTGTGTGACCCTGGACAAGTCACCTTAACCTGTGTTTGCCTCAGTTTTTTCCACTGTAAAATGGGCATAATAGTAGCACTTACCTCCCAGGGTTGCTGTGAGGATCAAATGAGATAATATCTGTAAAGCACTTAGCAGAGTGCCTGCCACATTATTGTTATTAGTCCTTCGCCCTTGAGGAGGACCAATGACCTCAGGAAGACAACTTGCAAGTGAATTGGATTCAAGTGAGGCAGAGCTGTGCAAAGTCACCGGCCCAACTCTCTCCTCCAGAGTCATTAGAGTCCAGTGGCAACACATAGGTCAGGATGACTAATAATGGCCCTAGAAGCAGTGAGAGACCCTGGCCTTATACATAAGCTAAGGTTTTTTCCTTGTCTGAGCAACACCCATTCAGTAGTTAAAGGCTAGGTAAGAATTGAGGCAAAAGATGGCCTAGTTTGCCTTCACAAAAGAATCGTTCTGGGAGGTAAAGACCCTCAGAGTCTCTGGCCAGAACAGAAACAATTGCTGTTTATACTTACTCTGAGCGTTTCGATGGCCTGGCACATGGTAGGGGTTCAATAAATGCTTATTCTCTTCTTATCTTTTCCCCTTCCCTGTAGTTCCCTTCTTCTACAAAGAAGGGAGACAAGTGCATTTTCATATCTCTCCTTTAAGGCTAAGCTTTGTTACTTTAATTTTACAAGATTCGGTTTTGGGGTTTTTGTTGTTCCATCTACATAGTTGTTTTATTGGTGTATAACATTTACCTGAAGTTCTTTTTGTGGTGGCAAAGAATTGAAAATTAAGGAAGGTAACACCAATCAATTGGGGATGGCTAAGTACATTGTGGTATGTGAACATAATGGAATAATACCATTATACTATAAGAAACGAAGGAGATGATTTCAGAGAAACCTGAAGAGACTTGTTTAAACTGAAATGAGCAGAACCAGTTTATTTGGTTGTAGATAATTAGATGTAATTATACTAGTTGTATATAATTTATGCAATAATAACAACATTGTAAAGACAAACAACTTTGAAAGACTTGGAAACTCTGATTGGTGCAATGATCAGCCATGATTCCAAAGGATTAATGATGATGTGTGCTACCACCTCCTGATAGAGAGGTGATGGACTCAGGGTTCAGATTGAGACATATTTTTGGAAGGGACATGATCAATGTAGGAATTTTTTTTCTTGACTATGCATATTTGTTGCAATAGTTTTGTATTTCCTCCTTTTTCACTGGTGGGAGAAGAGAAAACAGATTGTTGTTCATTGAAAAAATAAAAATTTAAAAATACTTTGCTGATTCTGCTTACTTCACTTTGCATCAGTTCATAAAAGCCTTCTCATGTTTCCCTGTGTTCTTCATAATCATTACTTCTTAACACACAGCAATATTCTATTATATTCATGTACCGTGATTTGGTTAGCTGTTCCCTAATCAATGGATGTCTACTTTGTGTCCAGTCCTTTTGGACCTGTCATTTCATTGGTGTAGGGAACCCTCTCAGTGAAGAAATTTTCTCATTGCAGACTGGCAACTTTTCTGAAACTTAGAGTCTTAGAAAGTCTCCCAGGAGCACCCCAAAATTAAACAACTTGCCCAAAGTTTCACAGTATGTCAGAGGGTGGCAGTTGAACCCAGGTCTTCTTTATTCAGAACCTCCCTCCCTCTCTACTACTCTATGTTGCTTCTCATGCAAGTGTTGTTATCCCCATTTTATAGATGAGGAAAGTGAGGTCTAGAGAAGTAAAGATAGTTACACAAAGTTATATAACTAGTAAGTGTCATAGTTCAGCATTTGTTTTTTTATTTTTGAATTAAATTTTGTTTTATTACTATTATCAAGCATTTTTTTCTTCTCCCTCCTACTCCATCAAAAAAAAGAAAAAGAAAAACAAAACCTTGGGCGAGCAAACCATAGAATTGTATTGGTTGTGTTCAAAAATGTGTCTTATTCTGCATATTTAGTCTATCACTTCTCTGTCCACAGGTCAGTAGCATTCTTTAGCATGAATCTTTTGGAATCATGGTTGACCATTGCATTTATTAGAGTCCCTAAGTCTTCCAAAACTTTTTTTTTTTACCATATGGTTGTCATTACATAAACTGTTGTGGTTTTACTCACTTCTTTCTGCATCAGTTCATACAAATCTTGTTTGGATTCTCTGAAACCATCTCCATCAATTTTATAGCACAAAAATGTTCTATTACATTCATATACCTATAGCTCAGTATTTGAACCTGTCAACTGGACCAAACCAGCCTCTAACCTGTGCATGGCTGGAGCCAAACAGAGTAGGCTAGAGACAGGAGGGTCAGGAATCAAATAGAAGTTTAATTTCAAAGTGAGGGAAACAGCTTTCAAGCAAGGAGGCAAATTAGACACATGTGCCAGGGCTCTGCCCCTAGTCAGGGGACCAGTTTTAGTGTGGCTACACCTTGATTTATCAATATGACACTAGACAAAGAGCCAAACAGTGTAATGTAGCAATAGCAGCGAGGCACAACAGCAACAGTGAGGCAAGGTTGTCTGGTGACAAAAGATCTGTTCATAACAAGGCCTCATGTCTGGGCCTATTGGTGCTTGCCCAAGCTCAGGGACCATCAGTTCTATGATTGTTACAGCAAAGTTCATCCAAATGGTGAACGCAAAGGATTGTTGTTGTGCCAAGCTCAGGGTACAGCTTGCTTGCTGGACCTTAGCTCTGGAAAATAAGGTGTCTCCTGATAGTATCTTGACAAACCCAAGTCCTCTTGCAGCCAAGTCCGGCACTCTTTCGCTGTACTTACTGCCTCTCAAAGTAACCTGTCCATAGTTCAAACCCATTATTTGGTTCTAACTGAATAAGCCAGCCCAGAGTATAGATGTCACCTTCTGAAACTAGAAGGACAGATAGGTCCTGTTGGAAGACTAAACTACCTTATTCTAGGCTAGTCTATTGAAAGATTTTGAAATGAATAATAATAATAATAACACTAGTAATAATAGCTAGCATTTTACATAGGGCTTTAAGATTTTTTTTTTTTTTGTGAGGCAGTTGGGGTTAAGTGACTTGCCCCGAGTCACACAGCTAATAAGTGTCATGTGTCTGAGGCTGTATTTGAACCGGGTCCTTTTGACTCCAGAGCTGGTGCTCTATCCACTGTGTCACCTAGCTGTCCCTTGGGCTTTAAGATTTGCAAGGTGCTTTACAAGTATTATCTCATTTGATCCTCATGACAGCCCTGGGAGGTAGATACTATTACTGTCTCCATTTTACAGATGAGGAAACTGAGGCAGAGAGTGGGGAAATGATTTGCCTAGGAGTACACAGCTAGCAAGTATCTGAGGCAGGATTTGGACTCCCTGACTCCAGGTTTATCAGTCCCTGGCCTAGCTAGGGGAGAGTCTGATGAGATATGCCAGGAAAGTATGACATATTGGCCAGAGCACAGGTAGAACTAGGAATTTTCCTAGCACCAGAGCTAGCACCAGAACTAGGAATTTTCCGACATGAGACAAGACAGTAAAGATACCCTCAGTCGGTGGGAGGCAAGGCAGAGACCCTGGATACAGTCATGAGGGGCATAGGAGAGGAGGTCATTCCTGCACACTATCTGGTAGCTCCCTATATAATCTAACAAGCATTTATTGAGTGTCTGCTGTATGCAACACACTTCTAGTCAGTGGGGCTACAAAAATAAAAGGAAGGGGCAGCTAGGTGGTGAAGTGGATAGAACACGGGACCTGAAGTCAGGAGGACCTGAGTTCAAATCCGGCCTCAGACCAAACACTTGACACTTATTAGCTGTGTGACCCTGGGCAAGTCACTTAACCCCAATTGTCTCTCTGAAAAAAAAAATAAAAGGAAAAAACTTCCTTCAAGGAACCTACATTTTATAGGAGGATACATTTAAACACAATGAGATACATTGTAACTTGAGGGTGTAGAGAGGACTAACAAATATGGACATTAGAAAATAACCCAACCCAAGTCATTTTTCATCACTTCATCAGAAGATCTCAGAATGTTGTAGAAAAGGTTACCAAGGGAAGGTTGACTTCAGCTTTCCCAGATCCTAATGTTGAGGGTCAGATCTAGGAGCAATGGTAGTCTGATCCAGTGAGAGCTTGTTCTTGCAGGAGGTGGGGGTAGGGTCAAGATCACCTCTGTGCAGCTGAAGTTTTGATCTAACCCTACCACTGGTCTCTAAATTTAGAATCATCTTCATAGACATGATAGTTGAATCTACAGGCACTAATGAGATCGCCAAGAAAGACTGTAGAAGGAAGAGAAAAAAGCGCCCACAATAGAGTTGTGGGATACACACCTGCAGAGGGGGAAGGGCGTGAATTTTGACCCTGACAAAGAGATTAAGAGGGATCTGGCAGGTAGAAGGAGAAGCAATCAGGAGAGAGTGATGTCATGAAAGAGGGGAGCAAGTATCCAGGACAGAATTGGTTAGCAGTGTCAAAAAGCTTCAGAGAGGGAGAGTAAGAGAGAAGAAGAAAGAGGAGGAGGAGGAGGAGGAGGAGGAGGGAGGGAGGAGGAAAGAAAGAAAGAGAAAGAGAGGAAGAAAAGAAGGAAAAAGATAAAGAAAGAAAGAAAGAAAGAAGGAAGGAAAGAAAGAAAGAGAAAGAAAGAAAGAAAGAAAGAAAGAAAGAAAGAAAGAAAGAAAGA